>NC_085880.1:44014576-44047076 GCF_034702125.1 Engraulis encrasicolus | reverse complement strand
AGAGGGACGTGTGGTCATGCTATTCACTTATTTATTTGTATTCACATTTATTGGAGAGACAGGAAATAATTTCCTTCGGAAAAAACAAAAAAACAAAATCAGATGTCACACGCCCCCCCCTGCGATGCCTCCGCGCCCCCCCAGGGGGGCTTTCGCCCCACTTTGAGAAACACTGTACTACACGGTGAAGGGGAAAGCGAAAGCTAATAAAAAACTGCTGATCTCACGGAATTATTGGGGCATTAATTAGCGGCTGAAACGGTGTTCCGTTCAGAGCGCTAATCAGCACGGGCCGTCTTCTGATTTCCCCCATCAGCATGCCGCGCACGTGTACCCTTGCTGCTACTTTCTCCTGCTCGCACGTCAAGAACAGTTTGCCTTCAACTTCTTCTTCAAATTCTCTGAGAGCCCACATGTGCGCGAGCAGGGGGGGAAAAGGTGTGTGGGGGTGGGAGGGGGCGGTTGGTGAAGAAAAAAACAACAGCCCTGTGCATCTGGGACGGTCAAAGATCTCCTTAGAGAATTCGTCAGCCAAGTTTGTCACAATATGGAACCATTAGGCTGTACAGGCCTCTATGCACCCTTGTTCAGCGGCTCTGCCTATTTGTTGAAGGAAGTATGTAGTATATGCTTCAGTGCAACAGAGCAGCGTCAAAGTTGTCCTGACAGGACTACTACAGTTAGTGCATGTAACTTTCAACACGTGTTGGAGATGTGCTAAAACGACAGAGGTCATGAATATGAAAGAAGATTCTTTTTTTTTTAAAAACCCCCTCCCTCATGGTTTGCCCCCATTGCAGGGCGTCACAGGCAGTGTTTACTGAAGAACCAGGTCACATTTCAGGCGTGAGTTATGTGTGTGTGTGCACTGCCAAGCAGGGGCGCTGCCAGAAATGTTGGGCCCCATGAAAGATTCCAATTTTGGGCCCCCTTAAGGGCCCCTCTCAGTGCTTGGGCCCCCTTAAGGGCCCCTCTCAGTGCTTGGGCCCTTAGAATCTGTACCACTTTCCCCCCCCCCTAGCGGCCCCCATGATGCCAAGACATTTGGCTGTCAGGCAAAATGGGTAGCCAGAAAAAGAGGCGTAGATTCCCCGTATGGGCCCTATGTTCATTCCCTTGTCATGCTTCGGTTGACAATATCCGTGGTTTGAAAGTGTTGTGTTGTGTGGTGCAAGCTTAGTTCTATGAGCACCTGTGAATGTTTAACTCATGGAGGTAGTATAAGAACTGGAGAGAGTGAATAAGTCCCGCCTCCAGTCATTTCAATGGGAAATGCTAGGCTAGTGAATTCAGCCAAAATTGAACGAATTTTTCAGCTTCAAAGATGGAGACGTTTCCGACGCCAGTTTATTCAGTCAATTACGTGCCACGTTAATGACTGACTTATGATTGACCAGAAAGATATATGGAAGACGGGCATTGGATGCATGGAGGTGCCCAACCACACATCTGTATGTGTGCCCAACACTAGCGACCTTGGGTTCCTTGAAAGGCGCTATATAAAACCAAGTTATTATTATTATTATTATTATTATTATTAACACTAAACTCGCGCACCCACCAATCACGTCCACCCTCTTTGAGCAAAGTGGCGGCAGAATTGCCTTGCTAATCGGCGAAGCTAACAGACCTAATCTAGGTCTGTGAGCTAATCAGCCAAATAAATCCTGACCCCTTGGTTTAACTGCATAGACCAATACCCATCCCTAAACCTAACCTGATTTACATAAATGGCAAAGGATTATGGGTAATGTCGCTTTTGCTAGGTCCACATGTTTACTGTATGCTCAGCTTTGGAAACTACACTTTGATCTGGCTGGATTTTCACAGTAGTGCAGGTGTTCCCAACCTTTTTCAACTTGGGGCCCACTCGAAATTGTCAAAAATGTTTGGGGCCCACCTCTGACCCAATTAAGAATAAAACTCAAATAAATCAACAGCAACACACACCAAAATATGATTATTATTTTTGGAAAATGATTTCAAGGCCCACTTGGAATACCTTCAGGTTCCACCCATAGGTTGGGAATCACTGCAGTTGTGGGATTTTCAGAGATGTGACATACAATATGATACAATACAACATGTTTTTAAATAGCGCATTATCACAACTATGAAGTTGACTCAAAGAGCGTTCAAGATACACATAGGCCTACACAAATACAAACATACACATTCCCACACCAGCTCTGGAGACTGGCTGCCGCATGGGGCCAATTGTCCAGGGTTCACGTGAAAAAGCGCCCACACGCAAACGCTCCTGGCACACACACACACAGACACACACACACACACACACACACACACACACACACACACACACACACACACACACACACACACACACACAAATAACAGTCCTAAAAAAGATTACTCTGGAAGCGATCTTAACATCTTAGCCGCGATCTTAGCCTAATTTCATAACATCAAGACCTAGCCTATACTTGGGCAGAAAGACTGTTCTACTAGTTCTACTTTGTGTAGTCAAAGTTTAAACAGGGAAAAAAGAAGTGAAACAGTAGTTTCAGACAATGGTGGTTCACATGGACTTGTCGACATTCTGCAGTTTCAACTCAAATCAGTGAGAAAAGTAGCACGTCATGGAACATGTCAGACAAAAGGTTTCTCAGTCACGTGCAAGGATTTTCGATAAAACCACAACACCTTCTATTCGGAGGGCTAAGCTAATGGCCACAGTACAAGATGAATGTACGTGGAACAAGGCAGAGCCACAATTTATTTGGCAGGGGCCTGGCTAGAATATTGGACCTGGGGAACATAGAACCTTGGGGAACATAGGGATGAACCCACCAGAATAATTTTCCAATTCTCCCTGCCTGGCTTGAAATGTGAGAGAAAATGTTCACCGACACACTTTCCTGACAAATAGTCTTTGTGTTGTTGAATGACAGTTGTGAATTGATCATCAAAAGGCATAAATCAATAAGCTCAAGAAACCAAATAGATATTTTTATCCCTCCTCCTCCTCGTCCTCCTCCTCGTCCTCCTCCTCCTCCTCCTCGTCCTCATCCTCCTCATCCTCCTCCTCCTCATCCTCCTCTTCCTCCTCCTCTCTCTCATCATAGTGATGTCGAGGGGATATTATGAGTCAGGCTGCTGATTGTCTCTCCTCCCTCCTTTCTGAATGCTTATACATGTGGCAAATAGATTGATTGCTGCTTTATGGGGGAAAAAAATTGCTGTGATGCAGATGGCAAGGAAAGGTAAAAGAAAATAAAAGGATAAGAAAGAGAATAAGGTTAAGTATGATGCTGTACGGTTTTTGTGCTGTCACTGTACACTGCACTTTCACTAATGCGTGGCGTGCATTGGGAGAGATTCAGAGTACAAAGTACACAATGACCGTCCATGCCTATGATTTTAGCATTTCATTCAATTACATTATAGTTTAAGGTCTCCTATAGTCTTCATCCCATACATTTACTTTAACAGCAGTTAGACATTCACAGAACTATTCATCATTTTATTTTATTTTATTTTATTGTATTAATAATATTAATATGCACAACCTATATATTTAAAAAGTGGCCACCAAAAAAAGAGCAAACGTCACGCACACTAATATGGTGTTGAGCCACATTTAGCTTTGATTACAGCACATATTTAGTGCTACATTGTTTCAATAATCTGTGTACTATTATTGTTAATTATAAAATGGGTTATTTGGTGTTCCACAGAAACCATTTGTTGGCTGCCCATTCTAAAATAGGTCATCCACTCCTCACATCCTTCATCTGTGCACTAGCCCAGTGGTTCTTAACCTGGGGTGCGGGCACCCCCTGGCGGTGCGCCAGAGATTCCAGGGGGTGCACAGAATTTTGTTTGTGTTGAGGTTGTGACCGAAATTATGACCAACATTATAGTTAGGTCAAATTAAGACCAAATTATAACATGTTATGGTCTCCATTTTAAGTCATTAAGGTATTGATTAATGTCTCAAGCAAGAATCATTGTAATTAATCACTTAAAACATTTTTTTGTGCATATACACGTGCAGAAGTTTGTGTTGGGGGTGCGCGGCTTGTCTTCGGCACAGGAGAGGGGGTGCGTTAAGTAAAAAAGGTTAAGAACCACTGCACTAGCCTATAACCTGCAGAGGTTAAGACCTTTTTTTCTTATATAAAAAAAGGGGGTGACAGCATTTATTTGATGTTGGCCAAGTTATGTTAGATCATACTTCTTTCTTTATTCTTCTTTTATCTATATGTCTTATGAGTGATGGGTAATGGTCAGTTTAATTAATTTTATTTAGCCTATGTACTGTACAATATGTAGGCCTACCGTATGTATGTTTGTATGTGCGTATATATGTCCTTTGTATGTATGTATGTATGTATGTATGTATGTATGTCCTTTGTATGTATGTATGTATGCATGTATGTATGTATGTGTATGTGTACCTATATGTCAACGTGTGTGTGTGTGTGTGTGTGTGTGTGTGTGTGTGTGTGTGTGTGTGTGTGTGTGTGTGTGTGTGTGTGTGTGTGTGTACATTATGAATGTATGATTTATGTATTTGATTTCATTCATTCATTCATTCATTCATTCATTCATCTATACACACTTTATTCATTTATTTAAGTAGGGTGCCGCATGTGAGATTGAGTGTTGAGCGGGTCATGAGGCTACATCCTCCTCCTCCTCTTCATGCCCCTCCTCCCCCTCTTTCTCCTCCTCCTCCTCCCCCTCTTTCTCCTCCTCCTCCTCCTCCTCTTTCCCCAACCACCTCCCCCCCCTCTTCCTCCTCCTCCTTCTCCTCCCCCTCCTCCTCATCTTAGTCTTCCTCCTCTTCCTCCCCCTCCTCCTCCTCCTCCTGCGTGATGGATTGGATGGGGAGCACTGCTGAGGTTCCCACGCTGTGCCTCCTCCTCTTCCTCCCCCCTCCTCTTCCTCATCCTCCTCTTTCCCCCGCAACCTCCTCCTCCTCTTCCTCCTCCTCCTCTTTCCCCCACCACCTCTTCCTCCTCCTCTTTCTCCTCCTCACTCCTCCTCTCCTCTTTCTCCACCTCCTCCTCCTCCCCCGATTCCTCCTCCTCTTCCTCCTCTTCCTCCTTTTCCTCTTCCTCCCCCTCCTCCTTTGCCTCCACCACCACCTCTTCATCCTCCTCCTCCTCTTCCTCCATGATAGAGTAGCGAGGGAGCACTCCTAAGGTTCCCATGCTGTGCCTCCTCCTCCTCCTCCTCCTCCTCTTACTCCTCCTCCTCATCCTCTTCCTCCTCCTCCCCCTCTTCCTCTTCCTCCCCTCCCTCCTCCTCCTCCCCCTTCTTCCTCCTCCTCCTCCTCCTCCATGATCGAGTAGCGAGGGAGCACTCCTAAGGTTCCTCTTCCTCCTCCTCCTCCTCTTCCTCATCCTCTTCCTCCTCCTCCTCCTCCTCCTCCTCCTCCTCCTCCTCCTCCATGATGGAGTATAGCGAGGGAGCACTCCTAAGGTTCCCATGCTGTGCCTCCTCCTCCTCTTCCTCCTCCTCCTCCTCCTCCTCCTCCTCCTCCTCTTCCTCCCCTCCCACCCCCTCTTCCTCCTCCTCTTCCTCCTCCTCCTCCTCCTCCTCCTCCTCCATGATTGAGTAGTGAGGGAGCACTCCTAAGGTTTCCATGCTGTGCCTCCTCCTCCTCCTCTTCCTCCTCTTCCTCCTCTTTCTCCTCCTCCTTTTCTTCCCCCTCCTCCTCCTCCATGATCGAGTAGCGAGGGAGCACTCCTAAGGTTCTTCCTCCTCCTCCTCCTCCTCCTCCTTCTCTTCCCCCTCCTCCTCCTCCTCCTCCTCCATGATGGAGTATAGCAAGGGAGCACTCCTAAGGTTCCCATGCTGTGCCTCCCAGAGCTCCTGTCACTGTCTGCCTCAGAAATATGAACTGAGAGATGCAAAATCTAGGCCACCGAGTCGAGTCGAGTCTACCGTAGATATCTTGCACAGAGCCGAGAACTGAGAGGGTTCACATCGTGTATTAATATTTATGTCGACTAGGGTGCTTTTCATATTCTGAACAATTCTCATACGTAACGTTAAACTGTATTTGTTGCCTCGGCTCTTAGAGCCATGTAACATGTTTATGTTGCTCTGACAGGGATATGGAGAGCTGTCTGTTAACTGTTGAACAATAAAAGCGACATACGTAGATGGCAGTTTACCGCTCTCCTCCCCTCCCCTCTCCTGCCATAACATTATTCAAATGTACCCCTCAACACTTGGATACACGTTGTACTTTTTGTTTTTCACTGTTCTCTCAGTCTTCAATCTCTCTCTCTCTCTCTCTCTCTCTCTCTCTCTCTCTCTCTCTCTCTCTCTCTCTCCTGTCTTCAGGTAGGTTGTTTCGGTTGGTCTGATGTGCTGTCAATATTAATTAAGCCAGTCTGCCCTGCGTGGCGTGCCTACCTCCTCTCTGGCTTACGCCCAATCCCCAAGATGAAGGGAAGGGCACCTTTTGAAAGATGCAGGACTCAGACAGGACGGCTACAGCACTATTCTCAGACTCAGAGTACAGGTATGGTGCATTGGTTTATACAAGGCTGACATAGACTTTATTTTTGTAATTTCTGCTTACTTTTCTTAGTCCAACAATTGAACACCAAAACTACAATAAGTAGTTTTCTTAGTTTGGTGTATACCAGGATCAACATGGTTAGTAAATTAATGTTTTGTGTCATGTTTTTATTGACGTTCATTTTAAGCGTGGAATGGCAAAGGCCACAGTGTTTATTTTATTATTTGCTTAATTAATTCACATTCCCGCTTTCATATTGTCTTGCATACTTGTATGCCAACTGTCTTGAAGACACTACTTCATTCCATTACATTACATTGCATTTAGCAGATGCTTTTTAAACAAAGTGACTTACAAGCGAGGACAAAATCATAGCCAACATCACTAGCCGATACAAGGTGCACAGGAAATATACAGAACAGATGCAGAGGGGGTTAAGTGTGGTAAGTAAGTGTTAATTTAGGTCCTTAGTTAAGTATGACCTACACTGTTAAAGATTACCTGTAGATATTACAGCTAATAACAGGCAAAAAAAGCTGCCAGTAACTATCTGTAAAAGGGTGGCTAATGACTGTAAACGACAATCACTCCAAGTCACTGTAAATGGTAATTACTCCCAATTAATGTAAACAGCACTTACACCAAGTTACTGTAAACGGTAATTAGAGTATATAACTGTATATGTTAATTTCAAATTACAGCAATTGTTTGTTTTTTGAAATTGTATACAGACATTAATTGTATTTTAATTTCCAATGTCATCCTGTATTCCATTACCAGCAAACCATATTTACCACCAATTAGCTGTTTTGTGCACAATTCACTATTACACTGCAAAAGATTTGTTTCAAATACAATTAAATTAATCAGTCACATTAAGCAAATGAAGCACAATTTCAAAAGTATTAACATACATTAGACTATTTCCAGCTGAAAAGAGAGAGGAGTCAGTGCTGCAATAAAACCAAAAATTTATTTCAGACATAAAGAAAGAAAAACATTACTAAAACAATGGCTCATTATTGTACAATGGCAATGCATATAATTATTCAGACAAATATATTACAATTGTAGTAACCACAACATTTATCAATCAATTTCACTTGAAATATGTATGTGCCTTTGATGCATATTGGGCCATTTTCTGGATGTATGGGAAGAAATACGATCACATGAGACCAAAATCATATCACTTTTTTGACAAAGTTTGATCCTACCGGGTTAGCTGCATATGTTTGATGTGGGCATATGACCGCCGTTACACCACTTTTCAAAATATTTTACATTACCCTGTGGTACACAGTGGGTCCCTAAACACAGCAGTTTCACAAGCTCTTCATGTAATCAAAAATGGTTTGCAGAGTGAGATTCTTAAAGTCAAATTTTTGTAACGCAGCACAGCCATGATTCCATCTCACTATCCAGCTTCCCGTACTCGCCTTGTGCTTGTGGGCTCCTGCCCATGCCTCCGTAGGGAAGTTTCCCTGAAGTCAGCCAAATTGAAGGGGACTTTTCTATTCCACATAACAATTGCAAGTAAAAAAAAAGACCTCTGAATTGTGTCTTCACTTGGAAGATATTGAACAGGCTAAAACACTGGTGTCGGGACCCCATTTGAGGTCGCCTGGAATTCAAATGGGGTCGTCTGAAATGTCTGAAAGTGTGTGAAAAAAAGAATACTGATACATATTACTATTTAATATAGCATAACTATTCAATATGCTCTTTGAAACTCCTTTTACAATTTTAGACTGTCATAAATATCTATAGGTTTAATACCCTACAACTTATGTAGCCCAGTCATGTTTTAATTTTCGCTTCATTTATGAAGAAAATGTGGGATGTCAAAATGGGGCCCTGTACCAGCAGGGGTTGGGAACCATTGGGCTAAAACATCAGTTATCAATGACGTGTCACGCCCACAAGCTCAACGCAAGCACGAGATAAGACAGACACATGGCTCCAGCGTTACAGCAAACTTGGCTTTACAAATCTCATTCTGCAAACCTTATTCGATGTCATGAAGAGCTTGAGGCACGGGTACATATAAAAACTAAATATTTTTTTCCCAAAAACATCAATTAAAGGAGTTGTATGTACAGTATTAACTTTTTTGCTGACAAAAAGTTCAAAAGATTACACAAGCTGTGTACATATACTGTATATCTATTCAAAAAATTCAAAAACATTGTAAAAAATAAATAATCAAATGACATTGGCTTACAGACTTACAACCATTCAAAGTCCATGATCTTTTTAGGAAGACCAGAGACGCGTGTGTTCACTCCGCTTCGCTTCTGATGGCTTGTTCCCTTGGTGCCTGTTGCTAGGTTTATCCCAACAAAACATCTGTTACAAAATCAGAGAAAAAAAAATCTTATTTTTCTGTTTTCTTCAACATTTGCTTTAGCTGGAGAGAGCAAGCCATGCAAGCAGATAGCAGATTTCGATTGCATTACAATGGAAATGCATAGCAGCATTTCAGTCTGTCCAGGCACACAAACATTTGGTTAATGCTTTCTTTTACAGTTCCCCTATTACCGGTACTGTGTATTTAGAGCTCTTCAGCGTTGACGTCAACTTGTATGCGGCGTTTGGACTACCGGTTCGATGGCGATTTTTTACATTGCAAAGCGCCATAGAGATTCAGGTTTGACAAAAATATAAGTTGCACGGCAACAACGAACATTAGCGTGCCCCCGCATCCCTTTCTCATTAGTGGAACGGATCGTATCATCATGTTGGTGTATTCACATGTTAAATCATGACGATTATAATTCAATATTGCTAACCCCTTTCTGATCATTAAAACTTCCGAACTACATACTTTCCTTTGGTTGCCATGGGTACAACCTTCCGCACGTACATGACGTAAGATACAGGCGCTGCTTCTGTAGTCGCCAAAAGTTTCCGGGTTTAGCATATGGACGCAACATCGTATTTATGTCGAAGTTTGACACAAAATGATCAACCATGTCATACCTACAGCCTATTTTTAACACCCTCAACAGTTTGCGGGGGTTCGCTAAGCGCGTGCTTGCACTCGGAGCTTATTTGAAATTTACCCCAATTCATTCCCAATGGAGGCCGGAAGCCGATACGAACCAGGAAGTCCTTAAATGCTAACATGAAAGACTACAATCTACTACATGCTTCCGCGTTACTGAAGAACTCTATTTCCTGGATAAAACAACAGGTTAACAGAGAGAAGTTTGGTATCCAACAGGTAAAAACGTTAAAAAAAGTTAAGTATTATGTGATTGACAAACAAAATATCTCTTACACATTACATTTAACTTGTTACTCTGTTATTACGCTGAAAATACCCAGCAATTAGGGGACTGTAAACCAAACATTCAATTGACTTCTCTCGCTCAGTGAGTGTGTGTGACTGTATACAGAAGATATATCTTTAGTACACCTTGCTATTCATGACAAGGCGGAGATGGGGAGTGAGTTGCAAAGAGTGTGCAGCATTAGGCCCTTTACCACCCTGTACAGCTCACTTACTTTTCGATTAACCAAGTGCGACGCAGCAGAGCTCAAAAAACAGTTCCCGTTTTTCAACTGGCTGAACCAAGCTGAGCATGTACTGTTGACAAGCTGCTTACTGATTGGTCAAGGGGCGCGATCTCAAGCTCCACTCCCCGTCTTGAGCTGGAAAAGTTGTCACTGTTTTCTGTAGCCCAGCCAGTTGCGTCTCGCCTAGGCTACAGCCTACATTCTCAGTAATATCTTATCATTATCACTCTGAGTGAGTAAAAGTGTCAGAGCAAAGAGCAGCATCACTAACGTCTCCATATAGTACTGCATGATTGTTTATCACCCACCTCATGTTCCTCACCCCCCACATCCAGGTAGCCTGGTTTGTAATGGAAACGCAAACCAGGCTGACTTAACACAAACCAGGCTGAGCGTCTCTCAGTTGGACACGGCACAGTCTGGTTGTAATTTTAGTAATGCCAATCACAAGTTAAAGGGTGTGACCCATCATAAGTAAAGCAACTGAGGCTGAGGCCCAGGCACATCAGTTGATAGAATCAACTATAATCCCTTTCCAGGACACACACATACCTTTGAATGAACTGCAGTGTGTTTGAGGCCTCGTGTTGATAAACCAGGTTCAGCACATAGTAGGATGTGAAGAGTGCCGCCAGTCCAGCCACGATATGCTGGTGTGGACCCATGACCACCTAGCCCTCCATACACGGCACGTGGAGAGAACATCACCTGAAGCATAAATAAAGATGAATAATTATCTCATGTTATTACTGTTCATCATCTATTATAATACAGGGAGGAACAGCTACAATGTTAGGAATAGGACAGCAGTTGAGCTCATATGTGAGTCGACTCGAGGCAGGTGTCCAAATACTTTTGATAATATAGTTAAAGTGCGTCATCCTGTGTTTTTGTCTGTTCCACGAGTACTGGTAATTCTCAAAACACTCATTCAATTCATCTCAAATTTGGAGGGTATCATCCTAATGGTACCAACGTGCTCAAAGTTGCATGTTGTTACTGTGGTGTGCGGTTGAATGACATTAGGTGTTAGGATTCAACATAGCATTTGCCTTGATTAGAGACAGGGCATCATTAGGTTGACCACTGATAAGTTTTTTTGGAATAAACTACAGCACACTACAGTTGGACGAGGAGTTATTGCAAGTTGTATAGAAAACACAACATAGTGTCATAAATACAAGCACAAAAGTACATTTATTTGCAAAACCATTACCTAGGATGATCAGTCTTAGAGATGCAGGAACCTGCAAAGCTGTCCTCACATCCACTGCAGTTGAAGCTACCTGTATATAAAAAGCACAGAAAACACAGAAACCATTGCCATCATTTACATACATATCTGGCCATAAGGAAAAGATACCACGTAAGCAGTCCATGGAATGTGTACCTTGGGGTACGTGCACTTAACTTACATATGGAGAGAAAAAAAGGAATGGGACACTTTTATGGTCATACATGTATGTGCGCCATACATTAATTCTGTAGTTCCCATAAAATCATTTTAAAAGTTTAATATACCTCAATTGTCTTGTCTGCAGATGGATGATGAAAGTTGGTGATGTCTGTCCTCAGGCGAGTCCTCACGCGTGACACCTTTTCACCGTCCACAGGTTGTCCTGTAATAATAATACATGTATAACACACAACACAAATTAATGAAAAACAACCCTGTGCCCAAAGGAACACCACAAATATCCCTCAACAATAAATCAGTTATTGCTTTTACAATTAACTATGAAAATTATTGTGTGACTTTATATTATGGATAATGTACAACATATGTTACTTTTCATTCACAAGCAACACATAAATGCCGTAAAATGTCAGTTCAACTTGCTTACAAAGAAAGTTTTAACTAAATAGTTGTCTACTTTTTAATGTATGTTCTTATGCAGAGTGGTTTCACACCAATGCCATGCACACAACACCAGTGAATTAATATTGTCTTCACTGCCTTAAATGTCATTCATGTTTTCAGTTAATTTTCTACAAACATGTATGAAATGCTCAACATAATGCATAGAGAACAGTCGCTGAGGATAACAGTACAACTGATCTCAATAATTACAACAAAGCTATAACAAGTGGCAGGTTTAAACAGTTAATAGGCAAAATCAACACAAAGTAGATTAATTTCATCTCACTTACATGACAGCAAACCCTATTGTCTGTCTGCAGATGGATGATAAAAGTTGGTGATGTCTGTCCTCAGGCGAGTCCTCACACATGACACCTTTTCACCGTCCACAGATTGTCCTGTAATAAAAATACATGTATAACACACAACACAAATTGGTAAAAAAACAACCCTGTGCCCAAAGGAACACCCCAAATAAACTCACAACAAATACCTGTACCAGGTAAGCTTTTACAATTGACCATGGAAATTGTGTAATTGCACTCAGGTAGGGTAGGACTGCTAATAAGTCCAAGGGGAGACAAGGGGTATGCTTCTGAGGGACAATGTGGGACAGACCCTGGCGTGCACGCCCCCCACCAACCCACCACCACACACACACATTTGGGCTTACCTCTTATATCCTACTGTGTATACTTTATTTTTTATTTTTTCATGATGTATCCCCCTAAATCGTGGGCCTTACGTGTCACAAGGCATGGATAATAAGAGGTAGGCCTATTAACCTAAACATTGCAGATATGGCCATTATAATATCATGCAACCAATGTGTAGTTTTTTTCCTTCTAAATACAGAAAATATAAACTGGCCTATATATACTTAGACTTCATTATAGGACTAGGTGTTAAAGTCCCTTCATGTTCATAACAGGTGATGGTGGAGTGGGGTTTAGTGATGGCCATGTGGTGCCACCATCGCAACACATCGTCAGTTGTGTATCCTGCATCATTGGGTGTTTCGGCCATTTCACACAAAACACTCTCATACAGGTTGGCCCACCACAGGCTGATCAGACCTGGGTGTGTGCTGTACGGTGGCATCACATGGTCACCTGGCAGCCCATGTTGTGTCCCTACGCTTCAGCCACAGCCAGTGACTGCTCTCCTCAGCTGCTGCAGACAGCTCTTTAATGGCCCTCCGTTGGGCCTGCCCTCTGACACCGACCTCCTTAAGAAGCCCCGTGGTGCTTCTGGCCACAAAGCCCCTGCAGCCCACCTCCACGGGCCACACCTTCACATTCCAGCCCCGCCCCTCTGCTTCCGCTGCAAGGTCGGCATACCGCAGCCTCTTCCTTTCATACGCCTCCCCAATTGAATCCTCCCACGGGACGGTTAGCTCCACAATGAAGACACGCTGGCAGGAATTGGACCATAGGACCAGGTCAGGGCGCAAGTTTGTTACTGCGATTTCAGGTGGAAAGCGGAGCCTCTGATTGAGGTCCACCCGCATTTCCCAGTCCCGGGCCATGGTCAGTGGGCCCACCTCCAAAGGAGCTGGCTTGGCTCCCCTTTTCTCCCCTTCCCGGACAAAAGGTGTCTTCCATGGGGCAGCTGGTTGGGAATTTGGAGGCATGGCATTGGTGGTTTGTCTTTTCTCCTCAAGTTTAGCAGCCAAACACTTCAGCACCTGGTTGTGGCGCCAGGTGTACCTTCCTTGGGTCAGGCTGGTCTTACAACCCACCAAGATGTGCTTTAGGCTTGCAGGAACTGCACACAGGGGACAGGCTGGTTCCTCTCCATACCACAGGTGTAGGTTGGTTGGAGAGGGCAGCACGTCATACGTGGCCCTGAGGATGAAACTAAGCCTGTTGGCCTCCATGCTCCACAGCTCGCTCCATGTTATTTTCCTCCTCTCAACACTCTCCCACCTCATCCAGCGGCCTTGCTGTGCCTGGGCGACTGCCTTGGCGCACCTAGCTGCTTCCTCCTGCTGGCGCACCTCTTCCACCACCATGTGCCGTTGTTCATTTGGCTTGGCCCTTTGCCATGTGGGTGTTGTTGCTTGCATGCCAAGACCACTCCTGCCATGCTGGACATGCCCTACTACATCCCGGTGCCTGAGAGCGGCCTTTGCTACTGCTACTGCTGCCGATGGTTTCCATTTTCTTCCAGTAGCTAGAGTTGGCGCTGCACCTCTGACGAATGGATCCCGGGAATCAGTGAGGGTCATTTCCAGCCTTGTTTTGGCACACTTGTACTCTTCCACAAGGCTTGACACTGGAAGGGAGAGGGCTCCATTGCCATACAGGCCTATGCTGCTAAGGCATTTGGGCAGTCCAAGCCACCTCCTCACCTGTGCACTCACCAGCCTCTCCAGTTGGTTGGCATGGGATAGAGTGACCTCGTAGATGGAAATTGGCCACATGAGGCGGGGCAGCAATCCAAACTGAAAGCACCACAATTTCAGCTTTCCAGGGAGAGCAGTGTTGTTTATCTGCTTGAGGCCATTGATGGTATCCTGCTTGAGTTGCTCCACCTGCTTCGAGTCTTTGAGCTCTGCGCTGTACCAGCGGCCAAGACTTTTGATAGGCTTCTCCAGAACTGTTGGTATTGGCTCGTTGTTGACGTGGAACCTCTCATTTGTAAGCTGGCCCTTGACAATGGATAAGCTGCGGGATTTGCTAGGTTTGATCGCCATCCGTGCCCCTTGGATGTTTCCCTGGAGTTTGTCAAGTAGGCGCTTGGTGCATGCAGGTGTTGTTGTTATTGTTGTCATGTCATCCATATAAGCCCTGATTGGAGGAAGACGCAGCCCATTCTTCAACCGTTCCCCTCCAACCACCCATCTCGATGCTCGTATGATGAGCTCCATAGCCATGGTAAACGCCAGTGGAGAAATGGTGCAGCCCGCCATAATGCCAACCTCGAGGTGCTGCCAGGTAGTTGTACTAGCCTGGGCTGTGACACAGAACTGCAGGTCCTGGAAGTACGCTTTGACCAGCCCTGTGATGGTCTCTGGGACTTGGAAGAAGTTGAACGCTGTCCACAACATCTCATGTGGCACAGATCCGAAGGCATTGGCAAGATCTAGGAACACCACGTGCAGGTCTTTCTTCTCCTTCCTTGCCATCTGTATCTGGTGCCAGATGACATTTGTGTGTTCCAGGCAGCCTGAGAATCCTCCTATTCCTGCTTTCTGCACTGAGGTGTCTACAAAGTTGTTCTTCTGCAGGAAAGCTGAGAGTCTCTGAGCCACAACACTGAAGAACATTTTTCCTTCCACGTTCAGGAGACTGATCTGACGGAATTGATCTATGTTCGAAGAGTTCTTCTCTTTGGGAATCAGGATCCCTCCCGCCCTTCGCCATGCCTTTGGTATGATCCCTTTTTCCCATGCCACTTTCATTAGTTTCCAGAGGTACCTCAAGACTCCTGGCGTGTTCTTATAGAGCCTATATGGAACGCCATTGGGGCCAGGGGCTGATGCTGCTCTTGCCCGCTGTACTGTCCTCTCAATTTCGCTCCATGTAGGGGGCCTTGTCTCCATCTGGTGTTCAGCTGGTTGTATTGGTGGCATGTCACCCGGAATGCTGGCTGGCATATGTCTCTGGTTGTCGGAGTAGGTCTTTCTCAGGTGCTCCTCTAGTTCACTAATGGGTGCTCTGAGGGTCCCTGATTTCTCCTGGACGAAGAGGGTTTTCACAAACTTGTAGGGATCTCTGTAGAAGGCACTCCTCGTTCTCTCCTTCTTCTTATGTTCCTTTCTCAAGCATTCAGCTCTCCTCAGCGTTGCCAGACGCTGCTTGATGTCACCTTGCAGTGCCTCAAGTCCTTTTCTCTCCACTTCTGTGGCCCTCTTCCACTGCTTTCTCAGGCCCCTTCTTTCCTTCACAAGCCTTTCGATCTCTCTTTGCCTTCTGGACTTGTGATGAGATTGTTCCTTCGGTCCCTTGCAGCGCTCGCTTTTCACCCCAAATCTCTCTGCTCCATAGCTGTAGATGATTTCTCCAATCTTGTCCAGCTTTCTCTCTACTCCTCCTTTCAGCCCCTCCAGGAGATGGACTATGTCAGTGTTGATGGTTTCCCACTCCTTTTTCTGGCAAGATTTAGGCCACAAGATTTGAGGCTTTCGTCCCTCCATCTTCCTCTCTACTGCGGTCTGTGGCTGGGTGGGCTCCGGGCTCATCTCTGTGGGTGGATACATGCCTGGTTGAGCTTCGTCTGGGGTTCTGATACCCTGTGGTCTGTGGTGAGTGTCCTGCCGCTGGGCTTCAATCGACTGATTTGCCCTACCTCTGAGAAAGTAGTGGTCAATGCGAGGCCCCTCGCCAAGCTCTCTCAAGCATTTCTTCCTGCCCTGATGGATCTTGAGACCCTTCTCGGATGTTATCTTTTTCCAGCCACAGATGCAGCTTTGTAACTTGTGTCCCGCCAAAGCTGCTGTTCCATCACCTGCCGTGCTAAACATTTGACTCGTTGTCGTTTCCGTTGCAAGGTTCGTTACCATGTGATCAGCCGATGAGTCATCTTCCGCCCCCACTCTCGCAGACTCCAGGGGTATTTTTCCTTTCGAACTTTTCGTAGCCGTATTGGGTGGAACCGAATCACTGTTTAGTGACCGGATCCTGCCAACATGGGTAGCTAGCCCATGCAGCCCCGCTGGGGTCTATTCCCTCCTGCCAGCAGTCTCTCCAAGCTGTCACCAGGTCTTTCCCAGGTCGTCATCTGCTCTTTCGCAGTGGTCACTGGTTTTGACACCAGACATCAGACTTCATTATAGGACTAGGTGTTAAAGTCCCTTCATGTTCATAACAGGTGATGGTGGAGTGGGGTTTAGTGATGGCCATGTGGTGCCACCATCGCAACACATCGTCAGTTGTGTATCCTGCATCATTGGGTGTTTCGGCCATTTCACACAAAACACTCTCATACAGGTTGGCCCACCACAGGCTGATCAGACCTGGGTGTGTGCTGTACGGTGGCATCACATGGTCACCTGGCAGCCCATGTTGTGTCCCTACGCTTCAGCCACAGCCAGTGACTGCTCTCCTCAGCTGCTGCAGACAGCTCTTTAATGGCCCTCCGTTGGGCCTGCCCTCTGACACCGACCTCCTTAAGAAGCCCCGTGGTGCTTCTGGCCACAAAGCCCCTGCAGCCCACCTCCACGGGCCACACCTTCACATTCCAGCCCCGCCCCTCTGCTTCCGCTGCAAGGTCGGCATACTGCAGCCTCTTCCTTTCATACGCCTCCCCAATTGAATCCTCCCACGGGACGGTTAGCTCCACAATGAAGACACGCTGGCAGGAATTGGACCATAGGACCAGGTCAGGGCGCAAGTTTGTTACTGCGATTTCAGGTGGAAAGCGGAGCCTCTGATTGAGGTCCACCCGCATTTCCCAGTCCCGGGCCATGGTCAGTGGGCCCACCTCCAAAGGAGCTGGCTTGGCTCCCCTTTTCTCCCCTTCCCGGACAAAAGGTGTCTTCCATGGGGCAGCTGGTTGGGAATTTGGAGGCATGGCATTGGTGGTTTGTCTTTTCTCCTCAAGTTTAGCAGCCAAACACTTCAGCACCTGGTTGTGGCGCCAGGTGTACCTTCCTTGGGTCAGGCTGGTCTTACAACCCACCAAGATGTGCTTTAGGCTTGCAGGAACTGCACACAGGGGACAGGCTGGTTCCTCTCCATACCACAGGTGTAGGTTGGTTGGAGAGGGCAGCACGTCATACGTGGCCCTGAGGATGAAACTAAGCCTGTTGGCCTCCATGCTCCACAGCTCGCTCCATGTTATTTTCCTCCTCTCAACACTCTCCCACCTCATCCAGCGGCCTTGCTGTGCCTGGGCGACTGCCTTGGCGCACCTAGCTGCTTCCTCCTGCTGGCGCACCTCTTCCACCACCATGTGCCGTTGTTCATTTGGCTTGGCCCTTTGCCATGTGGGTGTTGTTGCTTGCATGCCAAGACCACTCCTGCCATGCTGGACATGCCCTACTACATCCCGGTGCCTGAGAGCGGCCTTTGCTACTGCTACTGCTGCCGATGGTTTCCATTTTCTTCCAGTAGCTAGAGTTGGCGCTGCACCTCTGACGAATGGATCCCGGGAATCAGTGAGGGTCATTTCCAGCCTTGTTTTGGCACACTTGTACTCTTCCACAAGGCTTGACACTGGAAGGGAGAGGGCTCCATTGCCATACAGGCCTATGCTGCTAAGGCATTTGGGCAGTCCAAGCCACCTCCTCACCTGTGCACTCACCAGCCTCTCCAGTCGGTTGGCATGGGATAGAGTGACCTCGTAGATGGAAATTGGCCACATGAGGCGGGGCAGCAATCCAAACTGAAAGCACCACAATTTCAGCTTTCCAGGGAGAGCAGTGTTGTTTATCTGCTTGAGGCCATTGATGGTATCCTGCTTGAGTTGCTCAACCTGCTTCGAGTCTTTGACCTCTGCGCTGTACCAGCGGCCAAGACTTTTGATAGGCTTCTCCAGAACTGTTGGTATTGGCTCGTTGTTGACGTGGAACCTCTCATTTGTAAGCTGGCCCTTGACAATGGATAAGCTGCGGGATTTGCTAGGTTTGATCGCCATCCGTGCCCCTTGGATGTTTCCCTGGAGTTTGTCAAGTAGGCGCTTGGTGCATGCAGGTGTTGTTGTTATTGTTGTCATGTCATCCATATAAGCCCTGATTGGAGGAAGACGCAGCCCATTCTTCAACCGTTCCCCTCCAACCACCCATCTCGATGCTCGTATGATGAGCTCCATAGCCATGGTAAACGCCAGTGGAGAAATGGTGCAGCCCGCCATAATGCCAACCTCGAGGTGCTGCCAGGTAGTTGTACTAGCCTGGGCTGTGACACAGAACTGCAGGTCCTGGAAGTACGCTTTGACCAGCCCTGTGATGGTCTCTGGGACTTGGAAGAAGTTGAACGCTGTCCACAACATCTCATGTGGCACAGATCCGAAGGCATTGGCAAGATCTAGGAACACCACGTGCAGGTCTTTCTTCTCCTTCCTTGCCATCTGTATCTGGTGCCAGATGACATTTGTGTGTTCCAGGCAGCCTGAGAATCCTCCTATTCCTGCTTTCTGCACTGAGGTGTCTACAAAGTTGTTCTTCTGCAGGAAAGCTGAGAGTCTCTGAGCCACAACACTGAAGAACATTTTTCCTTCCACGTTCAGGAGACTGATCTGACGGAATTGATCTATGTTCGAAGAGTAAAATGTAAGCAGTGCTTAACCCCCACAGCCCTAATAAATATATCAATCAGTCCATGTGAAACAGTAAGTGAGCATAGTGAACAATCTCTTGAAAAGACCAGCTACACCCTGTGCATCTGTGCAGTTTTGCCAATTTGGTAGCTCATGATGACCATAGGCTACTTTGTACACCTTTATGGACCTGCACATTTTACTAATACTTAAGCAAGCTACAACATCACAGCATTTGGGGGAAACACTTCAAAATTTGGATTTAGCCATTCTTAGCAGGGAATTCCTACTCTTGTGTTGAGGCTGTTACAAATGCCACCGTGTAGTCGAAATTACTGCTCTGTGAGTCACAGCGTGAGGAAACAGCTTGCATTTAGCAGTAAACCAACCTAGGTAACAGAAATCCTGCTTTACTGATGCATTCTGTTGCAAAAGTCATGGACTAGTGTCTGTTTTCACATTGATCCAAGGTGGCACAGCGTTATTGAACTCTCCTAACTGGACAAAAAGTCAGCCTACCCTCGCGTTGCGATATGCGCGTTGCATCGGCAGTGAGTACTCGCGGTTATGGCTTTCATAATGTAGATTGTAGAACGATAAGGAAGAACCGGTCGGGTTGCTGCTAGAGTGGGTGTTATAAATAAGGGTCGACCGATATATCGGCTGGCCGATATATCCGGCCGATATTACCGTTTATTAAGTGTATCGGTATCGGCCGATATGCATGCGGTTTTGGCCGATACGCCCACCCCTAGATTTTCACTACGGGCAGCTCTGTGTTGCTGGCAGACCCGCAATGCACGCTGCTGTGTCACCCCTCCCCCACTCATGGAGTAAAGTAAACAGCCTTGCAGGCTGCTACAAAGTTTTAGACTTTCAGATGCATCCTATTTTAATGTGGACACTGAATGACATGGCATGTGCATGTAATAGGCCTAAAGGGAGAATGTTTCAGCTCCATCCATTTTCTGTACTGATTTTAATTCCCTGATTCATTGCTCAGTCAATAATCACCACCATTTGCCATCTTTTACCTACCGTTGTAACTGAGTGTATACCGGCATATGTTTCAGTGTCTAATTTCCACTGCCTTTCAAAACGCGCATTTCATACCGTCATTCATTTATCAACTTCAATCTGTTTTAGCGACATCTAATAGGTAGCAAACATAACTTGCAAACTGGCTAAATTAAAATATTGTAAAACATTTCTGTAGCCTTTAACTCACCAGCATGCAGACTGCATAATTTGCCATAACTCTTACCTAGCGTTGTAACGAGTGCCTTCCAGCATGTTTCAGTGTAAAATTCCACCGCGTTTCAAAATGCGCATAGAGTTCTTCAGCGGAAGCGGAAGCATGTAGTAGATTGTAGTCTTTCATGTTAGCATTTAAGGACGTCCTGGTTCCTATCGGCTTCCGGCCTCCATTGGGAATGAATAGGGGTAAATTTCAAATAAGCTCCGAGTGCAAGCACGCGCTTAGCGAACCCCCGCAAACTGTCGAGGGTGTTAAAAATAGGCTGTAGGTATGACATGGTTGATCATTTTGTGTCAAACTTCGACATAAATACGATGTTGCGTCCATATGCTAAACCCGGAAGCTTTTGGCGACTACAGAAACGGCGCCAGTATCTAACGGCATGTACGTGCGGAAGGTTGTACCCATGGCAACCAAAGGAAAGTATGTAGTTCGGAAGTTTTAATGATCAGAAAGGGGTTAGCAATATTGAATTATAATCGTCATGATTTAACATGTGAATACACCAACATGATGATATGATCCGTTCCACTAATGAGAAAGGGATGCGGGGACACGCTAATGTTCGTTGTTGCCGTGCAACTTATATTTTTGCCAAACCTGAATCTCTATGGCGTTTTGCAATGTAAAAAATCGCCAGGGAACCGGTAGTCCAAACGCCGCATACAAGTTGACGTCAACGCTGAAGAGCTCTATTTGGTAGCGTCATTAATTTATCAACTTCCATCTATTTAGCGATCACTAATGAGTAACAATCACTTGCAAACTGGCTGTTTCAATTCATAGACATTTATTTGGTTAGAAATACTGTGTAAAACATTTCTGTAACATTTAACAGACCAGGTCACCGGCATGCTGCCACTTCCTCGTTCAGCAACAAGTGAATGTTCCAATCTGAGTAAAATAGAGGGGTGTCCGCCGTTTGGCGGACCAAACCATTTTGAACAGGGGTGTTTTTACTGGTGGGATTCTTTGCAATGTATTTTATAATGTGATAATAAAAAATGGGTTTACTTGTCTATGTGTTTTGTTTGCATTTCTTTCTTTTGTTATTTTGGGCTTTTGTTTGTTATTTAGTTGATTTGATTTATTTTGTGAAAGGCCCTAGTAAATCAAGTACACCTAGGCTATACAGGTGAAAAAATAGGCATAAATATTTAAACCCATAATAATCTTGGTCATCCCCAACATTTTTCAAATTTACAGTCAAGCTCTATGCTATTGTACCACTGTCAAGCCACAGTCCTTTGAATTTTTAATGCCTTATGTAGGCCTATACCTTTTTAGGTGGCTATATGCTACAGATGCTTAAAAAACTAGTTGCTCAGTGTGCTTTGTATATGACCGTTATTTTCCTGTTATTCATGTTATGGTGTGATGAAAAGGTGATGGGATAGGATTTTTTTTAAAATGATACAGTACTGATTTTTGTCATTTTTAACACTTTTTTTTAACAATATCGGCATCGGCCGTATCGGGTATCGGAAATCGGGTATCGGCCAAGGGTGATGGAAAAAATATCGGTATCGCATCGGCCATTAAAAAACCTGTATCGGTCGACCCCTAGTTATAAAGTAGCATGGAACGAAGTTATATCCCACTGACTTGATTTGATGGTCTTGGAACCCCTGTGTGACTGCCTAGGTCTCAGGCAAAGAAGGTGGATCTCTGAGGCAAAGGCAGGCTCTACGAAGTTGGCAAGACGTACTACAGTCAAGTGCACAACATCTCGCATCATCGCAGCTGATCTTTGAACAGCATACAGTCACGTGCTACCATGGCGTTCACTGACCATCCAGTCGACTTTCCCCACATCCCATACATTTGAAGTGAAAAATATATCATATCATATGCAGTCACATACAGATCATTGCACTCAGATTAAATGTGTTCTCTCACCAAAATGCTGGTTTGGTAGGTCGTGCTGTGCCGATTTCCCCCGTTCATTTTTCCTGTAAATGCAGACCGAGTTCAAATTAATGCCTCACTTTATAACGTAAGCTAACGTGGCATATTAGCATGTGTCATAGCATAAAGTGCATTCAAGTATAGGCGACCTAGCTAGTACTGTTACGACGACCGGACCCTCAATTCAAACCGCCTCACCAGGGATTCCGTTGCTGGAGTTCACATTCATGAAACAAAAAGAGACCTCAGGCCGGCTTCCATATTGCGACTGCATGGAAGTCTCTATCATGAGAAGATAATAATGTAGTAACGGTTCGGAATAGTAACTGGCGCCCAAATAGCATCTCGCTGTATCTCATCTAGAACCTTTTTGTGTTGCATTCATTACTAATTCAACGCATGAAGTACAACAAATATAGATGTATATTCAAACCATCGTTCAGAAACACAGCACATCTAGCCTACTGATATTTAGTAAAATATGAAATAACACACAGAGCGCCAACTATCTATGAAACGGCACGAGAGATTCTAGCTTTAGAGCTACGGAACGAGGAAGCACCCAAACAGTACGGATGTGAAACACACGCCACAGTCAACCCAGTGAAAGCGTTTTAAAATAAATATCTTTTCAAACGAATAACAAGGGCACAAGGCGATAAAATATACGTACATATTGTTGAGACTTCACCTAGTAAATTAACATACACACTCCGTTTGGGCCAGCAACAGGTTTGAAAATATCCTGAATTATTTGGGTAGACAGTCCTCATAGCAACAACACGGCCTATTCCTACAAGTTCAAGTTCAGCAAGCATTGTGATTAGGCCTACTTCGACATTCAAATTCACGCGTTGCATAACCACGGAAATAATCATACAACAATGTGGAATAATGAAGTAGACATTACTCTAATGAAGTAGACTTACTCTGATGTGAAATGTCCGCCAAGGGTCTGTCCGCAGCTACATCCTAACCTAGGGTGACCAGATTTTTGTTGTCTAAAACCAGGACACTTCGTGCGTGACTGAAGGACAATATTTGGCGGGCGGGTCTGGGGGTCCTCCCCCAGGAAAATGTGTATTTTTTAGATGCAGTTTCCTGCATTCTAAGCAATTTTAGAAGTCGGAATGACAAATTGCAACTGACTCCTTCAGACTTTCTATACAAGCGCTGGCTGTCATTAATTGTGGCAGGTAAACATGTAATCTTTTCCATATATTTACCATGATAGACATGGCGTAATGTAGTGAGTGGCCAAAACCGGGACATATTTGTGTCCCGAGAGAGTTTGCTCGGGACATGGGACACACAACTCCAAACCGGGACTGTCCCGGTCAAACCGGGACGTCTGGTCACCCTATCCTAACCGTCATTCTGCCTAAAAATACACTGTTTAACTGTGACGTGTAAAAAACACATACTTACTGTAAATTGAATTCTCATAAGGCATTAATTGACTGTAATTCATTTTCAATCCCACAATGCATTGCGGTATACAGTTGTTCCATGTAAAATGACAAAACAGCAAGCGTCTGTACGTTTTAACTGTAGTTACTACAGTAATTCGTTACAGTGTAATAGCTACTTAACTATTAACTGTACCCTTACTTATCTATTAGTTAAATAATTTTATGCTATGAACTTGGGACACATGGTAATATAGTCTAATAGTTAAGTAACTGCTTACTAATGTTTAACATATGCATTAATTAATAACAGTTAATATGTGTCTAATGTGGCGTTAAGTAGTGATTATTAACCCTTACTAAAGTATATTAGGTTATAGCTAATTTGCTGTTAATTATGGCCCCTTATTTGGAAGTGTTACCAGTGTTTTTGTGTGGGTTTTTTCCGGGGGGTTTTTTTAACTGCTGTAACAAGACCATGAGCTTAAGAAGTGTCTGAGGAGAAGGGCGTGCTGTTTTGCCATTCGCCTTTTATAGATGCAGCTTTGACATCTGCAGCTTTGACATCTACGGTGCCTCCTGCCGGCAGTCGAGGGCGCATCTAGCCATTTTGGGGCCCTAGGCTAAATATAAACATGGGGGCCCTCAAAAGTCATTATGTAGACATCAAATTCTGTCTTTTGGTGCTATTTTAGTGTTTCACTAATATCTTCGATTACTTTACTATAAGTGACAAATTAAGTAATAGACAATAGAAATAGACTTGGGGCCCTGGGATGATTTTTCATGCCATTTACCATGGTGGAGCTGACTTACACTAGGGGGCCCCTAAAGTGGACAGTTTTGGTGGGGGCCCTTGGCAATTGCCTTGTAGTCTGCCTACTGGTATAACCTGCTCTGACGGTACCCGTGTCTTCATGGGGGCCACTAGGGGGGGGAAAGTGGTACCGATTCTACGGGCCCAAGCACTGAGAGGGGCCCTTAAGGGGGCCCAAAATTCGAATATTTCATGGGGCCCAACATTTCTGGCAGCGCCCCTGCATGTCTTTGGAGGAGAGTGGCACTGCCTCGTCTGCTCAGCCTCAAAAAGCCACTCCATTTCACCTGTCACATCTCATCTCAACACTAGTTTGTCTGTCGCATATGCACACAGGACCACTGACCACTGCATTCATTCAGGCCTACACGGTAGATTTTGCACTGTTAATTCAACACTTAGTGTTTTTTGGTGATCTGACTGAAGTGTTAAATTAACACTGCATGAACTGTGCAGTAGAGGGTGTGTGGAGAGCTTTTAGTCTAGGGGTCCCCAAACTAAGGCCCGGGGGCCGGATACGGCCCGCCACGCCCCTTTGACCGGCCCTCTACCTCTCTGCACCTCACCATTGGAACTGACCTATAGAAGCAATCCTCACATAAAAAATAGAAAGAATAATGATAAAATATATATTTTAAATATTTTCTTTTGTTTATCAACAGGCCTTCCTACAGTTCATTTTTTACTAGCCATCTCACTGCAATATATTTATATATATATATATTACTAATAAATAATATATATTACTATTGCATCACTCATAAACTGTCAATCACCATATTTTCTAACATTTCCTTGCTATTTTTACATGGTTATTAGAAATTAAAAGGAATACCTGTGGTATTTCAAATTGAAAAACATGTGAAGTACTCACTTCTTTTGCAAATCACTTGTAATGATGAACTATTTTGTGCTCAAAATTATGGCTATAACAGGCAGTGGCCTAGTATACAGCCCACATGATTGATCCCGGCCCCTAATCACAGTCAGGAACGATAATGTGGCCTCCAGAGAAAAAAGTTTGGGGACCCCTGTTTTAGTCCAACAACAGATTATTTTATTTGGGTCAATTATGCATCAACATGTTTTAATTATGGTAGGTTCTTACAACCTAACCCTAACCCTAAGCCATGAACTACTATTGTCTATTTATTCTTAATTTGTATTATCTATTTATTTTTTCACTTACTTAATTATCCAATTATTTAATCATTTATTTACTTACCCACCTAGTTAACTATTAATTCATAATACTAATATTCACTGGTCTGACTGAAGTACAGTACTGTAAGTTTTGCAGCTTAAGATGTCTATTCCTGGAAATTCAAAATGGAGGTCATGAGAAGATCCACCTTTTTATGAATGAAAAATATCCTTCTGAATGAATAAATGAACGTATGAATACTTGGAAATTGATGGTGGTGGAAAATACACAAGAAAAACACAACATTCGAGAATTGGAAGCATTCTGGAAGCAAACTACTAAACATTTTACATGAACTACCTTTAAATCTGCTAATGAGAGATTTAATTAAACCGATTTAAGATGTTCTCGGAAAAACATCTGTATGGTAGTACGCCACTTTCAGAGAGCCACTTTCATCAAAGCAACAACCTTGTGAAATGGGACACATGTGGATGTCACAGCTCCATCCTCATGCTGTCCATCCAGATATAGATCAGACAAAGGACATTGAATAATCATGATCACTACAGGTTAGACATGGCAACTTCCCACACGTGATATACGACATATCAAATACATTGAGGTATATATCAGGAAACAGTGGTACAAGCGCAGACGCACAACACACACACACACACACACACACACACACACACACACACACACACACACACACACACACACACACACACACACACACACAGAGAGAGAGAGAGAGATACCACAAACAAGCACGCGCACACACACACACACACACACACACACACACACACACACACACACACACACACACACACACACACACACACACACACACACACACACACACACACACACACACACACACACACACACACACACAGACTCTGGTGCCCCATAACTGGAGTGTTTGTGAAAAATGGCTGTGTATCAGACAGACCCGAGCCCAGCCGAGACGAGACACAGACGTGTGAAGGATTAAGCCTCTAAAGAAGGATGCAGCTTGGCACGGCTGCTTTGTCTTGTGCCTATATATGGCTCCCGCTCCGTCGCCAGGCTCTGGGAACTTAGTCAGTGTGTTGTGCCCTAGGATCTTTTGACACAATTTTCCAGTTTTGTTTTGGAAATAGAGACTTTATGTGAGTGAGAAAAGATGCCGACAAAAACAGATGTAGTTACAATGTCACATCTAGTATAAAATTCTATCCATTTTCCATTTTGGAAAAGAACTTGTTCATTAAACAAGTACACATGTACTGATTTTGTCTGCTATATTTCTGATAATCTGGTGAACAGATTGGCTTGTCTGGGCAAAACTGGCTATCCACACAGGCAGGCCCCTGGGGGACTAGAGAGTCTAGGAAATGAGGGACAAAAGATAGGAGGAGGAGGAGGAGGAGGAGGATTGGGGTGAAAAATATGTGACCCCCTTGCCACTGACACAAGATAAATAAATAAAAAAGGCTCATCTTCGCTCCCAGGATTCACAAAAACTAGGGTGCTTCGTCTGGACGTGCCTACGTCACTAGTGATGTGCATCCTCGTTGCCGAACTGCAGTGGGCACTGCACTGGTACTCACTAGTTTCAAACAAGCGATTTAGGGTTAGGTTTAGGGTTAAGGTTAGGTTTAGGGTTAAGATTAGGTTTAGGGTTAAGGTTAGGGTTAGGTTTAGGGTTAAGGTTAGGTTCAGGGTTAAGATTAGGGACGGTATGGACGGTTGTCATGGCTAGGATTCAAATGTCGTCGGCAACAAGGACGCGCATAGCTATTGTGACGTAGGCACGTAATACCGCCTCCGGACGAAACAACCTAGAATTTGTTTGTCCCCTTCGCTCCCAGGATCTCACAGGCAGGGCCAGATTAAGAAGGCCTGGGGCCCCTAAGCCCACACAGAAGACACATTTCTAAACAACATTAGTTAACACTTTATTTTAGGGATACATCAATTAGCACTAATACATGCAATATTCCTGTATAAGTAACTTGTAAGGCATGTACAAAGCAAAATCAAACATTTGTTAGGCATGTATTCGCAAATGTCTTGTTCATGCACAGTAAGGGATTTATTACCAATTTAACCTTAGTAAGGACCTAGTAGGCCGTAGCATTTGCTTAGTACATGCCTCACAAGTTACTTATGCAGGCATTAACATTGTATGTATTAATGCTAATAGATGTATCCCTAAAATAAAGTGTTACCCAACATTACATAGATGGCATCATTATTCCAAACCAAGAGGAGTGTTAATAAGATTTAAAACTGTATCTGAGATGGCAGACTAAGTTATCAAGTCACGTTTCTCCAGTTATGTTGATTTTTTCCTCCTTTGGCCAACTGGGTGCCCCTTGGCAGATGCATTAACCCATTGATACTGGATGCTGCGTTGCGTTAGCCTGGGCGAAAGCCGACTGTTGGCGAAAGCTAAGAGGAATCTGTCTCCATGGAGGGTGGGAGATGGTCTGATCTCACTCTGCCTTTTAAATTCAATGGAGTTCCGAATTCAAATTAAAACCCATATTATGCTGTATGTAGCATGACTGTTACGATATAGTCTAGCAGAAGCATACAAATAACAAAACAAAAATGTGAATAGTGTTACTTTAAACCAATCAGTAACAGAATGACGTCCAGTTGGAGTGCTTCCTGGAACTGTCTAGTTTTTTAAGATGGTGGTGTAGTAAAATACTTCGACGCGTTTCGGCATGAAGCCTTCGTCAGGACACTTCCTGACGAAGGCTTCATGCCGAAACGCGTCGAAGTATTTTAATCATGCTATGCCCAACAAAATAAAGGCATTTTAATTACAAAGAAGATGAGTGCCTTGAACTTTTTTGAAATCAATCAGTAACAGACTTCGCGGGTGAGTTCTGCGTCACCACTCTCAACTGTTTGCTGATTGGCTAAACAATGAGCGAACAGAGCTAGGATTGTTTCGCCAGACTATGTACGGAGTCAAAATCTTTGGTTGCAGTGTATAGGATGGCGTTGCCAGCCTAGCGTTGCGCAACATTGACCCGGGCGCTTGGTGCAGCATGACGCAACATTCAGGCTTTGAGATACTTTGACATACTTTGAAATTTGAGATACTTAAACTGAAAGAACATGTTCTAATCGAAGAGGAGGGTCTTTTAAATACACTTGATATCTTGTTTTTATTCGTTTCATACAGTATGCTGAGATATTTAGGTTTTTATAAACTGATAGTACATTTTCCCCCAAAAAATGTCTTGGGCATTTAGCACCAGTTTCTGCAGGTGCTTCATGCGTCAATGGGTTAATCCAACCCTGCTCATAGCATGGCCCTTCATTTAAAGACATCTGTTCCGTTGAAGACAGGCAGCATACCCAGACAGACCAATAACACTAATGTCAGGGAAGTGGAGAGTATACACGGTAGGAGACGATGGCTTTGAAAGGGGAGAGTCACAACACATGACATGAAGCTGTGATTACTGTAGCTAAACTGCATATTATGCTGAGTCTCATTGTTCAAACTAACGCACAACCTCAATCATGATTACATAGACAGGCAATTTCATAATTAGTCCACAACAGAGAGGGATGTTGACAAATTGTCACTACAGGGCACCAACAATTATATTATAAACATACCAGTACTACTATTACACAATTTCTCACTAAAATAGGACACCAACAAATAACCGTAGCCAATCGCATCCCCATACAGTTTTTGTGTCACCATATTTATCTTTGAAAATGGTCCTCAAGTGGCAAAGGTCCTCATGTAATCTTTTCATAAGTCCTCCTCATTCTGGGTCTTCCTTTGTCTTTCATGTATACACAGCAGCAGCAGCAGCAGTAGCAGCAGCAACAGAGGCAAAAACAGTTTCCTTCCAGTTCTCTGCATTACTTTACTTTTGAGACTACAAGGCAGTGCTCTGCACAAATGGACCCCTGTTCTGCCTGTGACCCTTGTTGAATTATGCATGGTGTGCTTCAAAACCTCTCAGCCTAGTGGTGGAGTTAGCACGGGGAGGGATGGGGTTGCAGGGCGGGGGGACGGGGGGGCACCAGCCCTCTTCTCTCCCAGGCACCAGGCACCAAGTGTGGGGACTTCATTAGCGGGGTGGAGGGGGGGCATCAAAGCAGCAAACGTGTGTTAATGGATGTTTTGAAAAGGGAAAATATCTTGGCTTGAGGTTATACTGTAGCAGGGGAATGCATGAATGTGTTCTTCATGCGTACTGATATCACTCTGCATGTTTATCTCTGTGCGCTTTCATACACTATGCCCTGTTTTTTGTGTTTGTTTTCTGCAGGGGGGCATATACTCCCATACCGCAAATGCTATATCGTGGTGGGTTTCCAGTGACACACTGGAGATGAGATGTTAAATTTTCCTCTCGTCACCTCTGGCAAGATTATCCGTGTCTGTAACAATAAGGAGTACTCGATTTGGGTTTGGAAATTAGTCTAAAATGAAATAATATGTGACTGAATGACTTTGGGGCTGATTATGGTGTTGGCCACAATTGAACAGATGAAAGGGTAATAGGAGTTGACTGTGTCCAAATTAGGTGCCACTTCATCCACATTAAGGGGCGCCGCAATGCTCTGCTGCAGGAAACTGATGGGTTCATTTGAATCCAAGGCACTCGACACAGTAGTCGCAATAATGTGCATGTTGTTCCTATTTACACTTTTTGATTAGGCCAGTTTACAGAAAGCAGTATCAGCTCCATGATATTTCCTTTTTTTGTTACATGGTGGCTACAAAATTACACGTACGGTAGTCTACGTGATCCACCAAAACCAAATATAGACACTAGCAAGTCATTGGCACCAGCGAAAGAGGCAGGAACACAACCAAGAGAACGCTGCAATATGCGGCCTTGCCTCCTCCACTTGTGCTTGTTTCCTCGTACCAGGAAGTAATATGTCATGATGACATCACTGACAACAGCATTATATTTCTTATCTTATTTCTTATCATTTCTATTTAATATCTTGCAAAAGCTCAATTGTAAACTTTTTGAATGAAGAATAGTCCCCAAAAGTTGTTGTGGTTAGGCTGACAGCTGGGAAACTTCTCCACGGAGGAGGGGCCAGGAGGCGGGGCGAGGAAACAGGCACAAGTGGAGGAGGCAAGGTCGCATATTGTAACGCCTTCCACATGTCCAGAGACACTGACAAAACACTGACAGCATTTGCTGAGTCTGGAGGGTACTGTAGGTATTTTGTTGTCAACAGGCATATTGAGGCAAATGGGGCTCCAAATATATTTTCATCAACAGTCAGCACGTCAACAGACACGTCTAAATAAAATGCATTATTATTATTATTATTGTTTTTATTGTTATTATTTGTATTATTATTAGGCCTGTTATTGTTATTATTATCATTGTTGTTGTTGTTATTATTAGTTTTGTTAGTTTCAAACTGTCATCCTGCACAATACATTTTGCGGTGTTAATTCAACACTGAGAGAGTAGGGCCAACTAGACGACGCTATTAGATTCGGTTAAATTACCCATGATGCAACATGTGCTGTTCTGTGAATATTTTCACAGGCTCTGATTGTCAAGCCTTCTTGTTCTTGTGTGGACACTGCTCCTGGAGCTCCTGGATCTAGCTAGCAGAGAGAGAGAGAGAGAGAGAGAGAGAGAGAGAGAGAGAGAGAGAGAGAGAAAGAGAGAGAGAGAGAGAGAGAGAGAGAGAGAGAGAGAGAGAGAGAGAGAGAGAGAGAGAGAGAGAGAGAGAGAGAGGGAAAGAATGAGAAGAATTGGTGCCAGCAGTCAGGGCTGGATTAAGATGCTCTGGGGCCCCTAGGCTACATGTCGCTGTGGGCCCCCTGAAAGCACATTTCGTGACATAGACAGTGTCATACTTATGAGCTAGGAACTGAGGATAACACAGATTATGAGCAAGGAATCAAGGATAACCAACTGTACTCTACACACAGCAGATGAAATTGTCATTATTGCATCTTGTCACAATTCTGCAATTTTTCACTATTGGCCAATCAGGGGCCCCCTGGCAGGTTGGGGGGCCCTATTGGCTGCAGCCAGCCTGTGCATTAATCCGGCCCTGCCAGCATTCACTGAGGCCCAGAATTGCAGCAGGCATCTAGGCACTGGGCAGTAAGGCCCGCCAAAGGGGTATGTTGTCCTGGGCCCTGGGAGATAGGAGGGGTCCAAAATTGGGTCCCTATTACAATTACATTATATGTATTGGATAGGGGGCCCTTTCAGATGACTTTGTCCTGGGCCCAGCAAAAGCTGTCAGCGGCCCTGCACCGGGTATGGCAGTGTAAGGGGACCGTCTAGAGCAGTGGTTCTCAAACCTTTTCCCCTGCGCACCCCCTTGTACATTTCAATGTGGTTCGAGCACCCCACAAGCGAATTTATGGTGTGCTGATGGCCACGCAAGTATGGATTTACCGCGCATTCACTGCACATTATGTACAGTCGTTTTGGGGAATCCTCTTTTCCAATAGTCAAGGAGTTAAACTGTACTTCAGATGGACCCTTCCAGCATACAATTCACCGTAAAATGAAAAACAAATTAATATTCATTAATGCTAGATATAAAGCACACATATCCACCATTGCTCTATTCAGCTGGCGCACCCCCTAATGGCAGGCCGCGCACCCCCAGGGGTGCACGCACCCCAGTTTGGGAAACCCTGGTCTAGAGACATCCACAGCCCTGGTGGGACCCTCCCAGCGTCACTGAGTAATCACCACCAACAACTGAGCCGCTGACTGTGAGTGACTGCCTGGTGACTGATTCCTCAGGACCCGGTAGAGCGCCCAACATGATAATTGAATAGGCTTAGACCACAAGGGAAATGCTAGCTCGTACTGTAGTTAACTTCTGACTGGAAAATGT
>NC_085880.1:43949576-44009576 GCF_034702125.1 Engraulis encrasicolus | reverse complement strand
ATCTATCTATCTATCTATCTATCTATCTATCTATCTATCTATCTATCATCCCATTTTGTGAACATAGAGAGGACCAACTCTATACAAATCCCTCTGATAGGTCATTACATGGACGCTCTAAAGTCTTCCCCACCCAAGTCATGAGTCAGCAAGGTAGGATAAGGAGGAGGAGCACTTACTACAGTAATCTGCCCTGAGCTGCATGCGGAGGGTTCATGGACCCTGTAAAACTGATACTTTTGTCCCAGCAAAAAGCCACGCCGCAGGGAAACAGGGCCATCTGCCAAATGGGAAACAAAAGATTCTGCAAGTTTGCAGATCACTCGAGGCGGTATTGCAGTGCTTCTACCATTTTTGGGGCCCTAGGCAGAGTAATAGCCAAGGGGGCCTTTTGAATTATTTTCGCTGGCAAATTACCATGGCGGGGTTGGCTGTTAAGGGGCACCCCCAGGGGTGTCGTACACAGTGTTGCCAGATTGGGCTGTTTCCCGCCCAATTGGGCTGCTTGGGATGGCCGTGTGCGGGTAAAAATGGCATTTTGCAGAAAAACCCGCCCAATATTTTTAATAATTATGGGGGTGGCTAGTCCATTGGAGCTGATTATGCAGAGTGCACACAATTTGCTGCTAGCCTACGCCCTGGGTGCCCCCCAAATAGAGGATATTTTGGTAGGGCCCTAGGTAATTGCCTAGTTTTGCCCTATTGGTAAAGACGACTCTGGACTTGAGGAGGCCGACCACTTACACTATTCTGCACTAGACACTCCATCACTTTGGTTGGTATTCAACGCGGTGATCATACAGTATAGCACAAGAGGCGAATTAACATGGTCCACAGGTCCCGAATTAACATGGTCCACAGGTCCCGATTGTCTCTTCTCAGCAGGACGCAGTATTGCAATTATGAGAGATATTTATGGACTGGTTTCCCAAACTGGGGTGTGTGCACCCCTGGGGGTGCGCGGCCTGCCATAAGGGGGAGCACGAGCTGAAGAGAGTAATGGTGGATATGTGAATTTTTTTCTAGCATTAATGAATATTAAGTAGTTTCTAATAGTATGGTGCTTTATATGCTGGAAGGGTCCATTGGAAGTGTAGTTTAGTTCCAAGACTATTGGAAGAGAGGATTCCCCAAAACAACTGTGCATTATGTGCAGTGAATGAACAGTGAATCCATACTTATAAGGCCATCAGCACACCAAAATATTCACTCAGGGGGTGCACGAACCACATTGAAATGTACAAGGGGGTGCGCAGAGAAAAAAAGTATGGGAACCTCTGGACTAGAGGACTTCTGGACACGGCATTGACTTTGCAATGTTGCCATCACTGTTATCCCCTCCTCTCGTTTTAAAGTATCTTATGGACTAAAGGACTTCAGGACACGGCATTGCCTTTGCGATGTTGGCATCACTGTTGTTACCCCCACCTCTCGTTTCTATAGTATCTTACTACTATTCTAAAGCTTTGCTGGCATGGGGACCCTTAGTGGAACGGAAAATTCGCAAGGCCACTCTCATAATCGTTGCCCCAAAGACAGTTACCACAACGGTTTAAAATAGTTGTTCCGGACCTTTTATGTCACTGGACCCCATTTTGACATCTCAAATTTCTGGGGACCCCATACATATTTTTTCAGGACAAAAAATGAAAACATAACTGAGCTAATTAAGTTGTGGGGTATTACAGTAAACCTATAGATATTTGTAACACTTTATCAATGGTGTTTCAAAGGGAACTGTTGTTGAATTGTTATGTTATTTTAATGTGTAATATTTTGGCCCTGCCGTGGCCAACCGGTAGGGCACTGGTCTACCATGCGGCTGACCCGGGTTTGATTCCCGGCCCAGGTCCTTTGCCGGCCCTTCCCTGTCTTTCTCTCCCCACTTGCTTCCTGGCGCCACCTTCACTGTCCTATCATAAATAAAGTCAAAAAGATAAAAAAAAATGTCTTTAAAAATAAAAGTAGTGATATTTTATCAGGAGACCTATTCTCTTTTCAGACTCTTTCTGATATTTCAGGCAATCCCATTTGAATTCCGACCCCAGTGTTGAAAAATACATTTCTAACATAAAAGCAGGGCCTATGTAGGAAGAGGAACCTCGAATGTTGGCCTACTGCTGTAGCCATTCCGTGTAGCGATGTGTCGGTCGCGAACGGAACGGCTCTAAGAACCGGCTCCGCAATGGGAGCCGTTTTAGGACTTTTTTTGTTTTTTGTTTTTTTGTTTGTTTTGTCCTTCTCTCCCCCTCCCTCTCATTGTCTGTATCCTCTAAAAGTGCCAGTGGTTATAGCTCAGGTGTTAAAGACACACTCACAACGATCAGAAATACATAGTATGTATTAATACCTTTTTAATACTTAAAATTTTGGGTATGTTGGGTCATTATTTAACGACTGATTATAATAAAAGTGTTATTCATAAAGGCTTTTACACAGCATGCACTGCCCAAAGTGTTTCACAATGTCAATAATGAAACAAAATGTTGTAAAATAAAATTTAAAATATTAATTTATTAATAATGTGTAAATATATATGTAGGGAGCCGTTTGGGAGCCGAAAGAGCCGGCTCTCCATAGTAAGAAGAGCCGATAGAACCGCATCTCAAAGAAGAGCCGAAAATCCCATCACTAATTCCGTGTATGGCACAGTAACAAACACTCTCACGGACCGCCTGTCAATGTGGCGCGGACCCCTAAGAGTCCTCAGGACCCACTTTGAGAACCACTGTCTTAGTGGGTAGAGAGACAATCTGGATCTGAACACATCTGTAATGGAATTAGTCTCGAGGTGTGCAGTGTACTTGGAGGTAGAATTTATTTTACTGTATACTTTGATGTCCACGAAACGGTATGCTAATATCTTCAGGATGTTAAATATGGAAACATATAAGATCCCGAGTTGCACAACACTGTGAGGATGATTGGGGAGTCATTTTTCCCACATAGAAATGCCACAAGGGAAATAAACAGAAATAAACAGAAAACAGTGAACTATATATTAAAGTGCCTATATATTTAATTTCATCAACTCACACTAAAGTAGACGGCTGCACCCAAGTTTTACACTTTATTTTAGGGATACATCTATTAGCACTAATACATACAATGTGCCTGTATAAGTAACTTGTAAGGCATGTACAAAGCAAAATCAAACATTTGTTAGGCATGTATTCGCAAATGTCTTGTTCATGCACAATAAGGGATTTATTACCAATTTAACCTTAGTAAGGACCTAGTAGGCCTTAGCGTTTGCTGAGTACATGCCTTACAAGGCACTTATGCAGGCATTAGTGCTTATAGATGTATCCCTAAAATAAAGTGTTACCTTACATTTTTTTTGATCTATGGTCAGAGAGTGATTATAGCTTTCTGGACTTGCTGTGTGCTGCTGGGCGATTCATTGGAATGAACACTGCCTACAGTATGATTGTTGTGTATTTCTGTAATTGAAGTGCAAAGGAGGCAGGGCAGCGTTGCATGACTGTATTTGGAAGCTGGTGGAGGGGAGGGGAGGCAACTGTGTGTGTTTGTTGCACTGACTGGGTCTCTATTTGCATAAATATTTTCTATTCCATCTCACTGCCTCATGACACATGTCCATCTTCGGTGCTCTCTCTCCCTCATACACGCACACGCACACGCACGTACGCAGGCACGCAGGCACACGCGCGCATACGCAAGCATGCATGCATACACCCACACGCACACACACACACACGCACACAGACACACACATACACAAACACACGCACACACACACATGCGTGCGTACACATGCGCACACACACACACACACACACACACGCGCGCGCGCCGCGCACACACACCACGCACACACACGCGCGTGCGCACACACACAAACAGATGCTCGCATGCACACATGCACGCACGCACGCACACACAAACACACACACACACACACACACACACACACACACACACACACACACACACACACACACACACACACACACCCACACACACACTGTTGCCCATCCCATATTAATAATGCAGCATGCTAAAGAGAGTAAACATGCCCATCGTATCTCATAGGGTGTGATCTGTTTACTGCTGATTATTTTTAAATGAGTGTTTAGTGTTGTCTCTAATGAGGAGCCGTGGTGGTGCTGGTGGTGAGGCCCTTGACCACCTCTAATAGCAGTAACAAGGCTGAGAGAGAGAGGGGCCACAAGGCAAGAAATTGGATTGGGGGGCCGGGCCCCTGAGCAACAAACACACACACGTGCGCTAACAAAGATAAATTGAATATGTGCCACTGCTTATGGATCTCGTCTCGACTCGACCACCACGTGGCTCTCTCCCCAGTCGGCTGCACTGTACAGCATGCCTCATGTGAGACACAGACAGAGCGAATGCATCATTCAATAAAGCCCCCCTTTTTTGAAAAAAAGGAAAAAAAAGGGGCCTCTTTTGTTTTAATTGGTCAGTGTGTTATCGGGGGTGTTGCGTATGTACGCCTTCACCGCTGAGAGAACTAGACTTCATCGGCGGCAGCAGCTTTCAAGCCTGCGAACCTGGACCAAGCTTTCCTGGTGAACCAGTAGCCTGTAAGTAACAGGCTACTGGCACACTGCCCTTTCACGCGTCTCCGCAGGTGGGGTTTAGTCAAAAGATGCTTGCACGCGGTTGGAGCAACCTCATATGAATGACATGACACTTCGACCACTCACGTTGAAGCTTTGTGACGTAGGACGTGTCGTCACGTCAGCGCCGCCAGGTCGGGAACCAAAACAGAACAACGTCCTTTAGAAAATCAACTTGAGGTATTTTGGATAACACCGCTGAAATTGCTGCTTCCATCCCGACGCATGATAACTCCTCGCACGCCGCCATTACTGTTGTGATTCAGGGAGGGGGCGGGCACAGCCGAACTACCCTGGGGGAGGGTGTTGCGTTCGATAAACGTCATACCCACTGAAATCCCTCCCTACGATCCTGATTCGTCGAGCTGCCCCGTTTATTTCGTAAACGGAGGAGGAGAGCGAATCACAGGTGCACCAGAAGGTTTGTGTAGTCCAGCCCCCTGGGCGTCAACACATAGATTCTGGTTCACCAGGAAAGGACCAAGCAGCCCAGCCATACAGTAGCTGGATTGGCCATAAGGAATACAGGGCATTTGCTTGATTTTGAGCTGGTCCCCTCTTCAATGTAATGGTGTCAGTCCTCATGCCACTACAGCTGGTCTGTCCATCATTTTGCCTGTTGTGGTCAAAAAAGCTCATTATAGATAACTGAAAATATTGTCACAGGCTTCATTGTCTCTCTCAATTGCCTGCCGGACCGGTCTTGGCCGAAAGTGCCCGGACAGATTTGTTGTCCCAGCTCAGCCCTGAGCCCAGCCCATGCCTTCATCCATGCATGCGCCGTTTCCGCCCGCTTTTAAACTAATTTACCACCCTGTACTTGAAAGATGGCTCGCGCACGCCCACGTATTATATATGATGGGGAGTTTTGATTAAATTTGCTCGGAATGATGATGCAGAAATATACTGCCCCCCATGGTATAAATTGTGTTTTCCAGCAGAGCAAGGCCCATGCGGAGAGAGAGAGAGTGGATGACAAGGGGATTGGTTCTGCACCGCGCGGTCCCTCGCTTGCAGGGCTGGACTGGGGGAGAAATAGGGACCGGGCACTTTTGGCTGAAAGGGGCCCCTCATACTGTAATTAGTGGTGCAGAACTGACTCACTGGTGGGCTCCGCACCTTTCGTGGGCCCCTATTTTCAGAAATGTAAAAAATATTTTTTTTACATTTCTGAAAATAGGGGCCCACAAGGGTATGGGGCCCACCGGGAAATGCCCAGTATGCCAGATGGCCAGTCCAGCTCTGCTCCGCTCCGCTCTAGCGTACCACGGCAGGCAGCACAATCTTTAAGTGATTAAGGCCACCTTAAGGAAACAAAACAGAATCAATGTCAGCCCTTAAGACACTCTGATATCTTGCACTCAGACCAGAGGAGCGAGGAGCGGGCGCAAAATCAATAAACTGGACAGGGGGAATGGCCAGCACTTTTCAAAACAATGCAATCTTAACCTGCAGCAAGCAAACAAAACAAACAAACAAACAAACAAACAAAAAAGCCACAAAAAAATGTCATGACAGAATGATTAGGCATGTCGTTGACTCTTTTGCACATATATTCACCCCTCGAGTTTCATGTAGTGTTTTACCTGTCCTGTTGTTTACTTGAAAACAAAAATCATTCGTTTGACAGCTTAATTACCAGCAGAAAAACACCACTTGTATGGCAATAATTGAAACACAAGTTCTCGTGCTGCTAAATTCTAACCCATTTTAAGACAGAAACACCCAAAGGATTTGGACTGCAGACAGGCAATAAATCAGTTTCTGGATTGCTGCACACTCTGTTTGGTGCCATAAGTCCAAAAGTTACTGTCACACGCTCTTATTCCCAACATTCATTCCATTACAATATCACTGCTTTATTATAAATGAATGCATTATGAAACAGGATTGGGAGTTTGTATAGTGATGTCCTGTTTCATTTCATCTATACAGTAGCATGTATACACCAAAAGTAAGAACACAACATGGCAGCATGAATATCCTGTATTATGTGGGAGAAAAGTAATCAGAAAATAAATAGAATTGAGTTTATAATACCACACACTAGTACAGAGATTCTGTTACATACTATGTCTGAATATTGCATATTCACATTAGAAGAGCATTGTTTAGCAGTGCATGCTTTCCCCCACTTGTAGGCTATATTTAATATGATTGAATATTATATTTTAAACTGTCCAAAAGGAGGGGGACTAGTAGGGCGTCAAGATCACCAGGGAATAGACACTGGTGGAAGATGCAGCAGTCCTGTGTGTGTGTGTGTGTGTGTGTGTGTGTATGTGTATGTGTGTGCTTGTGTGTGTGCGTGTGTGTGTGCGTGTGTGTCTGTCTCTGTGTGTGTGTGTGTGTGTGTGTGTGTGTGTGCGCGTGTGTGTGCCTGCGTGTGTGTGTGTGTGTGTGTGCGTGCGTAAGTGTGCGTGCAGGGAAGCTGACAGAGGGGGTCAAAGGGGTCAGTTCTCCCTGGCCAAAGGACAATGGGGGCCCTAGAATTGGGTCATTACATTGAATGCATTGGGTGAGGGGGACCTTACAGATGATATTGTCCTGGGCCTGTCCAAAGCTGTCAGCGGCCCTATGTGTGTGTGTGCGTGCGTGCTTGTGTGCGTGCTTGTGTGCGTGCTTGCGTGCGTGCATGCGTTACCAGGACTGGACTGGTCATCTAACATACAGGGCATTTTCCCGGTGGGCCGGCAGTCCTCGGGGGCAGATGCTGTTGTTCTTTTGTTTCGATTTTTTTCCTTAGAGACTGGCCCACCATTTCGATAGGGTGGTCCATTGGTCCATTTTAATACAGAGGGTCGACTGAGCCATAATATAATAGAAAAGCTTGTAGATATGTGGATAAAAAAGCAGATGGGCTGTGAGAAGGGCTAGTCTATGTCTATGTCAAAAATGGCCGAGATGTATTAAGCCCCCAGTCCAGCCCTGTGCGTTACCTTTCCATCCAGGGCAGCCAGCCAGTGACTCACTGGTCCAGACACAACAGAAACCCGACGGTGCCGCAAGCTAAAAAAAAAAGGGTGGCCGCACAGCAACTGAGCGACTGCTTGTTAATCTCACAGAAGCCCACAGAGAGGGCACGAGGGGAAATAGTGTTGACGGCGTCAGGCAGTGTTGTGTTGAGAGCTACCTGGCTGTCGAGCTGCGCTACCATAGGCGCGCAGCACAGATAGGGATGAGGTGGTGCTAAAGCACCTGCCCCTTTGCCCTACTGGCAGAGGCGGACTTTACATTAGGCAAACTTAGGCAATTGCCTAGGGCCCCGACTAAATCTGCCCTCCATACACCAGTCGCGATAAACACACAAAAAAGTAGGCCTAATCTTAATTTTTCACTCATGTAAAGTAATAAAAGATATATACGAGACAAAACATTAAGATAGCACCCTTGTCCTTCCATGCCAATTGGTTACATGTTTAAAGAAAGTCTTTTGAGGGCCCCATGTTTATATATCGACTAAGGCCCAAAAATGGCTAGATCCGCCTATGCCTACTGGTCAAAAAGGGCTGGCCCAGGGCAGAGGCCCTGTGTGCAATTGTTCCGCCACTGGTGGATGACGACACCAGGCTTACTTCCTGTTGGTAGCTCATCTTGACAAACCTCAACGAAACAGCGGCGTGGAGAAGTCAAAACTTGGCACGTCGAGACAGTGGCCCGCAGCAGCCTGCAGCGGCTCACCCCTCAGAGTGAGACGAGTTGACTGCTTGTTAATCTCACAAAAAGCCCACCGTGATGTCACTGGGGGAATGTGGAGGTGATGGTCAGCACGGCAAGACAGAGTGCACACAGGGAAGCTGACAGGGGTGGACAAAGGGGTCTTTTGGCCGGGGCCCAGAAAGAGAGGGGGCCCAGAATTGGGTTCTCATTACATTGTATGTATTCAGTGAGGGGCCCTTTCAGATGACTTTGTCCTGGGCCCAGCAAAAGCTGTCAGCGGCCCTAGGTGCACCTCACAATGAGGCGGGGGTGAGGGTGACTTCAGGACGAGTGCGGGGGCCGGAGTGACCCAGCCAGCCACGCTGATCCCGCCGCGTCTCCTGTGACACCTAGGTGTCATCATCCACGCCGTCCTCAGAGGGCTCCCAGGGTCGCCGCCTGTCCGCCTGTCCGTCCGTCCGAGCCGTATTTGGGCAATGCTGTCCTGCCTCCTGTGGAAATGTGGCAGACTCAGAGCGGCTTCTGGCTGCCTACTGGCCATTTTGTCTCTTTCAGACAACTGACATGGTCACAGCATGAGGCATTGTCTAAAGCAGTGATTCTCAACGTGTGGTCCGCGACAGAGCTCAGGTGGTCCGCAACAGGATTTCTTCGTTTCCAAGAAAAGCTTAGCATTATGGCTATATTTGTAACATTATTACATAAGCTAAACATAGCTGAAGTCATACTTTCACCACAATAAGACTGAATGTGAATGAAAAGTAAGTGATCTGTATCAAAATTAGCAGTGTCAAATTAGCACCAGTCAACTGTCAATTTAGTTGACAGGTTGTCCCTGAACATTTTTGGGGAAACAAACTGGTCCTCGGTCTGAAAGAGTTTGAGAAACACTTGTCTAAAAAAATGGCCCTAAAAAAAGGATCTCTGTCCTTAAGTCACTTTGGACATTGAAGGTCACTCTAGTGGAGTCACCACAGGGGCTGACTGCACAGCGCAGCTCACACTTTATAATCTCTCTCTTCTCTTTTCTCTCTTCTCTTCTCTTTTTCCGTGTCCTGTCTTTGCTGTCTGTCCACCTCTCCACAGGGCTGGGCTGGGGGTGAAGTAGGACCCGGGAACTTTTGGCTTAAAGGAGCCCCTCATAATTAGTGGTGCAGAACTGACACACTAGTGGGCCCCTATTTTCAGAAATTATTATTATCTTTTTTTTAAAACATTTCTGAAAATAGCGGTCCGGGAGGGTGCAGGGCCCACCCACTGGGAAATGCCCAGTGTGCCAGATGGCCAGTCCATTAGCCTGGACCTCTGCTGAAATGTTCAGAGGCCCGCCCAGTGTTATTTTGCCCATATGTGGTCTATAGGGGAGCTGCCCTTTCTTACCTCAGGAGTAGGTCTGAGGTCTGAGTGGCTGAAGTCTGGCGTTCATGACGAGCGGCTGGATGAAACGGGATTGCCCAGTATGCCGTCTGCAGGAGCCTGTTGAAGCAGAACAACACTCGATTCGACGGTTTTCTTCTTCCATGTTGGTGCTTTACCTGAGCTGACATGACCTACTTTTAGTCAACTACAGGGACTGGCCACAGTGGCGGTTCTAGATCAAAATTGCCAGGGGGACCGAGGTTGGTCCAATGTGTTTTTGGGGGGGGGGGGGGGGGCACATGTAATGAAAAAAACTGGTAAAATATTCTATTTTATATACGTATTGCTTTTTATATTTAGATATTTCAGTAGAAATAAGACATAATATTGACCATTGACTGTTTAGCACAGGGGCCACAACAGGGGCCTGGAGCAATTCTACAGGGGCCGCCGTGGCCCATCCTGGCCAGTGTTGCCAGATTGGGCTGTTTCCCACCCAATTGGGCTGCTTAAGATGGCTGTGTGCGGGTAAAAATGGCATTTATCAGAAAAACCCGCCCAATTTGTGCCATAGAATTCAATAGAATTGGGCGGGATTTTGTGCTTCTAGGCGGGTTTTGAGCATTTTTTGGGCTGGAAATCATCAGCCTCATCTGGCAACCCTGACCCTGGCCCACCCTTCTAGAACTGCCTATCACTGACCAAACCATGCACGTTACAACACAGCCTTTATTAAACAAGATGCTAAAATATGAATCAAGTTTTTGTAAAGTTAAACTGAAATATTGATTGATTGCTATTTGAAGAGTTCAGATGCAAAACCCCCTAACTCCATTTCTGAAGACCTGCACTTCTATATTTTTAGAGAACCCCGTTGTTGGTTTGGTTTACATTTATGTACTTGATAATACATATAAATAGTTATATTACATAAATAAAATAAAAAAATATGCAATTTTGATAACTTTGTATTAAATAAAAATGAATTAAGATTATTTTCTGAAAAGGCACTTAGGGGGTTTTGCATCTGAACTCTTCATTTATTAATGACACACTGACAGAAATAACACAAGATAGCAACTTTTTCCAGAGCCCAATTTTGAAAAAAAAACAACAACCATTTTTTGTGACATTTATCATTGTTATAGAGGCAAATGATTCCTTGAAATGGGCAAAATGGATTCACTGGTTACAATCTAGTTCCACATATTCCAAATGACTTGGTTTTATCTGTCCAATTCAGACAGGTAATTGGCTGGTTGAACGAGCACCTTGAATCGGACAAGTAATAATTGGACATGGTCATTTGCAATATGTGGCACAGGATTACCTATGACAATGGATAACTAATGACCATTTTGCCCATCACTGGTTGTATTTCTGTGCAGGGGTGCACTGAGACACGATAGACCAGTGATTTTCAACCTATGGGCCGGGGCCCACTGGTGGGCCCTGAAGGTATACCAAGTGGGCCTTGAAATAATATTCTAAAAATTCTAATCACATTTTGGTGTGTGTTGCTGCTGATTTATGTGAGTTTTATTCGTAATCGGGTCAGAGGTGGGCCCCGAACAATTGTGACAATTTCGAGTGGGCCCCAAGTTGGAAAAGGTTGGGAACCCCTGCGATAGACAGCTACCGATTCCTCAAGTGAGAAATACGGAATGCTGTAGTTCTGCCAGGAGGACTCAAATGTCACGTGTGAGGGTGTATTGTCTGTGTGTATGCTGTGAATGAATGTGTCAGAGAAAGAATTGTAAATTCACGTATGAGTAGGTTTTGTGTGTGTGTGTGTGTGTGTGTGTGTGTGTGTGTGTGTGTGTGTGTGTGTGCAGAGGAGCATCTTGCCACCAGGCAAGGCAGGCAGTCGCTTGGGGCCATCAAGAACCTAGATAGTGAATAACAGCTCATGCTGTACTACAGTAGTGGTGATTTTGGTTCAAATGCTCATTCTTTAGAATTTTCGCTTGGGGCCCCACCAGACCTTAGAATCGCCTCTGCCTGTGTGTGTGTGTGTGTGTGTGTGTGTGTGTGAGTGAGTGTGTGTGTGTGTGAGAGAGAGCGAGAGAGAGAGAGAGAGAGAGAGAGAGAGAGAGAGAGAGAGAGAGAGAGAGAGAGAGAGAGAGAGAGAGAGAGAGAGAGAGAGAATTATCAATGTCTTTAATGTTTTTAGTTAAACTGCACATTGGAGACTGGTCAAATGCAATTTCAAACTTCTGTGCTAACCCTGTTAGATAGATTTTTGACAATAAAGTACACCTGAACTTGAACTGAACTCAGGTGATCAACGGCCGTCATTTCCTTTATTAGTGACGTGCCTAACTCACCTTTCTTGCTGCCCCTACAGTACATTAAGTTGGTCCAAGATCTCCTCCTCCATCTCCACCACCACCAGGTTGGTCCAGTCTACCTGCCTGGGTGGGCTAAAGATCCGGTTCCTGCAGTAAGGGAACGACAGGCTTTGCGGGATCTGATAACGTGAGCCCCAGGGTGATGATTGGACCTATGCCAAAAACTGTCTACCCTTTGTCAAATTCTTTGTCAACTAAGAATTCTACAGATATTTAGTACAAAAAGTATAAATAGGGCTACCAGAGCCAGTTCCAGGGGTGATTGCTCTGTTCCATTTAGAAAGAGGGCCTTTAGTCAGGCTGTTTTCTCTTACAGAGTTTTTTTTAAGGAACATCAAACCTGTCAAGGGACAAAAGATGGAAATTAGCCTCATGGCTATAATCTTGTGTATTTAGCATTTTTGTTTACATGCTGGTAATATGTGCTGTCCCATTTTAAATACATAAACTTGTAAACTTGTCAACTAGGCCTATGTTAACATTAAATTATTAAAACCAATTCCTCTCTGAGTCTTAATGGATGAACTTCTGGTCCATGGGACCTTTTTCCAGACCAGAGCCCTCATGTACAAAACTTGCTTACTTGCAAAAAAGCTCTGTAGCCCCTTAATGCACGCCGTACCTCCAGTGGCACGCTGTGATAGACATTGAAATGTAACTACCATAGCACTACAATACTGTGACACAACACAGGCCCTTTAGTAATGCACCACGACTTGTTCATTACCATACTGGTAACAACAAATGTATAAAGCCGCGTCTTAAGGGGTTAAAGGGACACTGTGTGGGATGTTTAGTTGTTTATTTCCAGAATTCATGCTGCCCATTCACTAATGTTACCTTTTTCATGAATACTTACCACCAGCATCAAATTCTAAGTATTCATTATATCTGGAAAAATTGCACTTTTCATACATGAAAAGGGGGATCTTCTCCATGGTCCGTCATTTTGTTTCAGATGTGGTAATACGGACTCATTAAAAAAAAGTGCACATGAATTTTCACATGAAATCGGACATACCACATGACCCAGCGTGAAAGCCTGTTTATGCATGGGCCGATAGATTTGAAATTTTAGGTGCAACTGTATCTTTTTCAGATTTTTACTTACGATATGAAATCTACTGAAGTCTTAATACATGAGGCTCCGGCAGGCTCTGCTCATATGCTGAGCGCTATGTACAGCTGGGCTATAACATAGATGTCTTTCTCAAAGTGGGGCGCAAGACCCCCTGGGGGAGCGGGGAGGTGTTGCAGGGGGGGCGTGTGACATCTGATTTTGGTCCCCCCCCCAAGGAAATGATTTCCTGTCTCTCCAATAAGCAATACATTTTAAGCCCTCACCATCATTGCCGTGAATTTAAATAGCATAGGAACACACGTCCCTCTTTGTTTTATCTCACCAGTCACCTATCCTTTGGTTCTGCGCAGCGCAGCGATCGTAAAATCAGTCTGTGCGAGTACTGCTGTTGCTTAGGGGGGTCTCGGAAGCATCCACCCTCCGAAGGGGGGAATGATGGGAAAAGTTTGAGAACCACTAGACTATAAGATGGATTACTGCACACACATCCATCCTTAAAAGACACGCATAATAAGAAACAGAAGGCATCCAGGCAAGTGGTGTTTCAGGAAGAATTGGTTCAAGAAGAATTGATTAGAGTGAACTAAGACATGATAGTTGAAAAAATAATTAGCCTACAATACAATCTGTAAATCGTTCTGTTGCCCTTTTTAAATGATCAGTTCACCTTGTTCCAGCCATATGTTGTTTCAGGGCATTCATTGTATAATGTATGTTTTCATCAACACAGACTGCAACTCACAATAATAATTCTAAATTGATTTAGCACTCGTTAAAACAGTGTTTTTGTCACATCTTGTAATGAGGCTTATCTTGTGTATAAGTCCTTGGAACGTGTCCTTAACTCCAGAACCTAGAAGGCCTTGGAGGAAGGGGGGATTAACACTGAGACATACTGTAGGCCAGTGGTTCCCAATCTTTTTCTTCAGGGACCCATATTTTTACCATTGCAAGCTTTGGTGACCCAATCGCGCGAGCGCCAGCACGAGAGGGAGTCACATGATACTCTGTTTCCTGCGAAAAGTCATTAGTTATCATTTTATTCCTCAATTTCTCTTCAGTCAAATATAGAAAAACTGTTTAATGTATCACTTAGGCCTACATTTAGTTGCTGCTATGCATATATTAGTTTCAAATTTTGCTTTGTCATTTACTGAACAGGGGCTATATATGGTATTAAATTAAACCCCTTAAAATCAAGAGGGCTTCGAGACCCACTGTGGATCTTTTCCGACCCATAGGTTGGGAACCACTGCTGTAGGCACCATAAGACCAGGGGCACCACTTGAACCCCTGGGCCCCATGAAAGGCAATGGTATTAAAACATCAATACCTTCATCACGAGACCCTACAGCCCCCCACCCCCCCTCCCCTACCCTCCCCCAGCGAGAGTATCGGCCAGTGTTTTTTACTATGCCCTTCACACCAACAGCGTCGGCGTGCGCGGCCAGTCTTGTTCAAACCCCCCCCCCCCCCACAGCCAATGCTATTTTGCTACTTTGCCATTCATTTCAAAGGGACACCACCAGCCGCGGTGTCAAAATTCAGCTCGAGTTCTATTTTCCAATTGCAGCGCGGCGCGGTAAAAATCTGTCCCGTCCCGCCCCGCTTACCCGCTCTGGTCTGAAATAGGCCTTAGAGTAAAGGACCACAGGACCTTAAAACTACAAAACAAGTCCATAGAGTAACGGTGCGCATCCATTTGTCAGTTTGACGCAAGCCGTACCAACGCATTAAATTCATTTTCAATGAAATGCGGCATAGTAAGTACATTCGACATGACATCAACGCAGACATGCACATGCAGACAGCAATGCATCCTGGATGAAAATGCTGCATGACGGTTAGATTTCCTGTCAAACTTCGACATTTCGTCGACGTTGCGTTGACGAGGTGACATGTCACATGGTGTAAAACTATCGCGGGATGAATGCGGCTGCAGTCAGATCTTGCAACCTCTGCAGTTGCTTATCCCCTTCAACGCTCGTCGGCGGACTGCCTCCGAGGTCACGCGCCCATGAACTGGTTGGTCAACAACTCACTCACGTGTGTATATGGGTCTTGTCTCACACCTCTACACAAGTTTGCGCAGGTCCCCACTTCAGCTCCTCCTCACTGCCTGTCCCCCCACTCCTCACACGTGGTGTGTAGAGCAAACTAGTGCGAGCTCATCGTCTCGTTCATATTTGTGGCCGACTTTAAATGCGCTGTATTTAATAACACCCACATCGTGACAAGTTCTCGCTCACGTGCTTCCGTCAACGTTGGTCGTCAGCAACAAAGTCGTATGGGCTTATTGTCGTTACCGGACTCGCAAAGCATGTTGGGATTCCGGCACGGCGAGCGTGGGTCCGTTGGCACGTCAAAAAGTTGAGCTCTTCCGAAAGTTATGCAAATAGCCACGACTGACGGACTGCGTTACCCAATGACTGTTGAGCACATGAAGATGTCCCATGATACCTGTGGTCATCACGAAGGTTTTGACATCTATCAAACTTTTGGATGTACAAAATATAGACTACCAGCATCTATGATGCATGTGCTTATGATGCCTGGGTTCAAATGATTATGTTCGATTTCGACCATAAGCATAACAGCAAGAGGTCAAGCTGTGTGTGAAAAAAAACACATGTGCCGAGGTCGGTAAGAGCATATTGAACTGTAATTTAGGGGCAGTTGGTTTGCTATATCGATAAAAACGGCTAGAAATGTAGATTGATATACTTCCTGTATATAACTCCCGGGCCACGCGAGCTGTAGTAGCAGTGCGTCGACACTGGGGTATCCAATACGTCGAGCTGCGATAACGTAACGCTATGGATCCCCGGCCTCAGGGATCCTGATATCACCAAGATCTGCATGTATCTTTGTGGAGGCATGGCATTTGATTTCATTCAGACAAATATCCAGCATAGAAGAAACAGCTATATTACAAATTTTTAATATTTATCTCAAGTTATACTTTGCAAAATAGGGTGTCATTTAACAATCTTCAGTACAGATTCAGATTCATATTTTTGTCACATCAAAGAGCACATACGAGCAGATTTTGTTTTCCATAAAAGCCCGTATATATTATTATTATTTGTTGAAAAATGTAACCATAGATATATAACTGTCGGTAGATAAACAATTAATTTACATTTTGTACAGTAAAAACATTTATTTTAACAATTTTTTGTACCTACATGAATCCAAAAAAGTACAGCATATTTAATAATTTTACAAATTCTTCATAAAAAATATATTTCTATACAAAAACATTTTCTTTTGCACCTACTTCAAGTCAGCAGCACATGGTAACATGATTATGGGATCATATAGCATGATTGTAGTTAAAATGCAGTTTTACAGCTCCTTTAATGGCAAAGTATTTTACAGGGACCGAAAACAAAAAAAAACATTATTGCAGCAAGCCTGACGAAAGGCAAACATGGATTAACAGCTGTCTGATGCATAATAGCTGAACCAAACAGGGGAGGGAATGGAAGTAAACCCATCCTTCAGTCTCAAACAAACAAACAAACAAACACATGAGCTTTAAAAGAGCAAACAAAAAAGTTAGACCAAATAAAGAGAAAGTTTTATAGTCCCAAGGAACAACAACGCTTGAATGTTTTATGTGGAACCAAATCAAGAGTTCTTAGGGGCATCAGATCCAGACAAAGAGTGTTTGCACAACAGGTCCATTTCATTCGTAAGTTTTTAGATCAAAGGTCTACTGGGCATTTGAAACCTTCCACAAAGAGGTACTAATGGAAGTCCTTCACACCTTCCTATGGGAATGAGACCCGTTTATTTGAAGCACTTCCCATTATTACCATTCGCCTCCCTCGCACGGATCCCTTTCATCAACGATAAGGACTTAATTTATAATAATGATGATAACGAATAATTATAGTCTTTCAAGGTATGAATTAAAAACTCTAACCAATTAACATAGTTTGGAGGACTGTTACTTACAGGTCATTGGTTGAGAAATTGTCATGAAAATGGCCAATCAATATTTAGAGCAATCTAATCGAAAGGGACGTGTACTCTTTCAACCATTGGTGTAAGGGACGCCGGAGCATATGATGATAGCAGGTTCAAAACAGTTAATGTTGTAGGTAGTCCATACAGTAAAAAAATGTGCATTTTATCCATATGAAGTTTGTACTGTACATGCACAAGTAGTGAAGCAGGAACATCAGCAAGCTAACCCATGACATTAGAATCACAGTGAATATGCACTGGAGAGGCCTATACAGGTACAGGACCTCCCCGCCACCATCTATGTCCTCTCGTCCGCATGGGTCATCTAGCACAAGCCGGCCGGGTGGGCATGCTTCTGGATGTCGTAAGGCAGTGTTGTTTTCTCAGTCAAAGAAACAAGGTATGGACGTCCAACACGGTTCCAGGGTGCGTTCCAATATGCAACTTTGCGTCCTCCACTTGTGCTTGTGGCCTCGTACCAGGAAGTAATACGTCATGATGACATCACTGACAACAGCATTATATTTCAATATCTCTCAAAATCTCAATTGTAAAGTCATGTTCTCATTTGCAAAGTGGATGGTGAATGAAAAACAGTCCCCCAAAAGTTATTGTGGCAAGGCTGACAGCTGGGAAACTATATTGTTTTCTCCACGGAGGAGGGGCCAGGAGTCAGGGTGAGGCCACAAGCAAAGGTGAAGGACGCAAGGTTGCATATTGGAATGCACACCCAGTGTCTTCTTGATGAAGGGGAATAAAGATGATGACTGAAAATAAAGTACAATAATTTAGGTTTTCTTCAAAGTAAATGCTGCCACTGAAAACAAAATAACACGAGGGAAACAGAACCCAGAACTGAACTGATGCACAATAACTCCTCCAGAAGCCAACAACACGCGCTAATGAGTTCGCAACGTGGAAATCAAAAGAGTAATTTGAAAGTAAGTGCAGAATATTATGAAAAATAAACATCTCATCTGCCCCACCAGCATTGTAGAAAATTATATCCTTCTGCACAAGAGGTATATATATTTATATATAATTATATATATACGTATATTTTATATATATATATTTATAGTATTGTTTTATAACACTTCTGGATTAAACTGCAACACTGTTGTGAAAGTCTTCAAAACAGTTCAAAGTATAAGTCAAGGCCTGTGATGAGGTAAAACATAAAGGTACATCTTGAAGAGGATAATGCCGGGGGCTGTGTGTTTCACCTCACCTCATGTCAGTCTAGCCAGGGTGTAATCATTTATTCTACCACTCCTACCCCAGTAGGACGTGTGTGTCCCCTCAACCGAGACCTGACACCTCTCAGGAGAAATGTCACCATTTTTATATAACCAACAAGGGACAAACGTTTCGGGTCTAGCCCATCATCAGTGTTCCCTGGGAACAATCCCAATCCCTGGGAACACTGATGATGGGCTAGACCCGAAACGTTTGTCCCCTGTCTGTCGGTTTTATTTACTTTTTTCGGCTTTGTTTAATATAGTTTTCATTCTGCATTCAGCTCCAGTGTGCGACTCCTTTCTTCCTTTTCATTATACTGCTCTTGGAATTACGCACCGAGCGATACGCTCAGGATAAGACATTGGCCCGGACGCCACCCCACCATTACTATCATTTTTATATAACCAACAAGGGACACCAGGTACTACATTCGTAACATTTTTTTTGGCTACTCAGAAGAGTTCACTTATCTCCTTTTTTACTGTGAAAAAAAGCATGGTCACTTCACATGAAAATGGATATATAAAAAAATAACAATGGCGTGAAAATGAAAAAGAATACCAAAGCTAGGCTACATGGTTCCTCATGATGTTCACAACTATTACATCATTGATGTGCAATTATGGGTCATAATTTAATTTGTGGAACCAATTTATAAAATTAAATTATCCGTTTCTTTTTATTTTATAAAACATAGCATGTTTACATGCTTTCTGTGGATCTGTTAATGTTTATTTACACATGTTCATAAACCCTGTTTTGTATTTTTATGTCTTTCCCCACCCATTTTAAAACCCACTCGGAACCCATTCACACCACGCTAGTGCAAAATTTGTGCGATAATGTTTTCCAACGTAACAGTTGAGTGAGTTTACGCCACCATCTTGTGGGGTAAACGTTTAAGCCTCTGCCGAGAGAGTTCGAGTTGTAGCAAGTTTTCCGCTTGCAGATGGACAAGTCTTGTGTGTTCATCCACAATATAGTTTTTAAGTTGCCTTCTGCTTTGTAGGCCAGTACATCTTCACTGAAGAGAAAAAAAAACGGAACCAACAAAAAAAATAACAGGAACAACTCCCCTTCCACCAAAACAATTATGTGGCCTTTCAAGACACTTCAGTATTTCCCAAAAGAAGTCTTTTGGGAAGCGAGATTTTCAAAATGAAAGTAAAAGAAAAAAGCAAAGCCACAACTTTCATCCTGGCTGAGCCGCGAGAGGCACAACTTCCTTGATCCCAGGAAGTATCGTTTGTCCTTCCTGACCTCTCTCTCTCTCAGCAGGATCACGTGACCTCCTCCTCCCCATGGAAATCCTGTCCAGCACCACCATAACATCTCCAATGCGTTTCTATGGCAATTAGTCTTAAAGGGCCATAGACGTTTTTTTGTTTTGTTTGCCATCACCATAGAGATAGTGTTCCAAAGTGGGAGAGTGGTGTAGTCCAGCGGTAGTAGTCCTCTATGTGCACTCACAGAGCACTACAGTATTGTATGTTGTGGAATGGACGACAGCCACAGTGAGACAGACTAGTTCATTCACTGCGGATGACTCCATGCCATGGGGTGGCGCTGCTGAGTTGAGGGCTGAGGGCTGAGGGCTATACCACTGTGCAGACTGTATTCAGCGTGGTATCAAACCTCACAGCCTTTGCTTCTGTGGGCTTCATGTTCGTGTCGTACATGGGGTTTTCAAAGGACGCTTGTCCATTTGTGTTTTCGTGACCTGCGTAGCCATTGTACTGCACTTTTGGTCTTGTTCTGGGGAAAAAAAGAAGGAATAGGACAACATTACATGCTAGTTTGTCATTCCTATTTCAATGTGCCCTTCATGATATTCAAGTCATATAATTTAGGCTTTATGTCATTGTATAAACACATGGTACACACGACCCACCTTTTCGAAACATATCACATACAATACTTATTAAGTAAGTAAAATAGTAGTCATAATTTAGACTTTCTACACATTATACTAGCCATGTTGAAATGTAATTATTATAATTTAAATTGCATAGACATGTCACTAGCCAAATGTTACATTTCACAGCTACAGTATTTTGTTGCACACAAACACACATACACACATACATACGCACTCACGCAAACACGCACACACAAGCGCACACACACATGCACGCATGCACGCACGCACACACACACACATTTCTTGTTACGGTTAAAACGAGAAGTCAGTATATCAGTAACACATACACACAAACAATAATGTGGACAAGATTGTAAGGCAAGACTGACAAAATGAATGGAGCACAATGAAACCTGACATGTACAACAAGTCAACACAAAAAGACCCACAATGCATAAAAGCATTTCCCCTACACTTATATGCTAATCTCTGAACTCAGGGGACGTGAGATTTCTCGAAATTAGTGAATATAAAAATAAGCCTTCACTAACAACATGTTCTTCTGCTTGACATCATAAAACAAGTGCTGGATAGATGCTGTTTTTTAAAAGCTTCTATACATAGACCTTTCTAAAACAACAAGGGTTCTCTTTGTAGACTGCTGCTCGCTCCGAGAGAAAGGTTAAAAATAGTTCTTAGCAAAACTTTCTCCCAAAGGATTTTCTATGGAAGCTTTAAAAGTTTACTCGGTGGTACGGGAGTGGAGAACCTGACTTTCTCATGGCTTGACTTCTCTCAAAAAACATTTCCCTCTTCAAACCTGCTATCATTTCACTATGGGGACTTTCTAAAACTAAAAAACTAAAAACCCACGTCCTTAAGATTCATTACAACACTTTAGAAGAAAACAGCATCCTTGAGGGAAAAGGAAGAGAGTAACGGGATGATATTTAGTTGGTCAAATTATAGCGGCTGAAAATGGAGACTGTTATGGGCTTTAAATTCGACACACTTATGAGGTCATTTCTTAAGGGGGTTGTCTTGTCTTGCGTTTGTGAGGAGACTTTGTTTCAAAATGAGGAAAATAAAACAGGACGACGATGGTTATGTTAAAGGGTTTCAGGGCTGGTTGCCTGGTGATTTAGTCTCTGGTTGTCTTACCTGCTTCCGCCCCTTATAACGTCTTTGGGTCGCTCATTGTCATCTGTGTCACGTGACAGTACCCTGCCAATTTTGTTTATTTATTTTAATAGCTAGAAATCGTCATGCTTTTATGACATTTAGGACATCATAGTGTTTTTTTTCTTCTTGCTGTTTCATTGCTTTAGCTTTGGAAAACTCCATTGCTTTGTTTTTGAAGACATGATGACTGACTTCTTTGTTTAGTATAGTAATAGTATGGACAACTTACACTTAGATAATTAACTCATAGAGGCAGCAGGAGTTTCCCATAACCAACTGGCATTGTAGACTTGTTTAATTTGATACAATGTGGACATCATTCGTGTTTCGTGTAAGGCTTGTAACAAGAGTTCTTACCTGTGTTTGTAGAGGTAAAAGGCAAACCCTGACAGAATCAGAGCAAAAAACGGCACAAGGATCGCTGCAGCGACAGAGCTACTGTTTGTGCCATAGTAAGGATTATTATCCGTCGTCAGTAGACCTGCATTTCAGACATGACACAGTCAGAAAATTACTCCACCTGCAATTTCAGTGATCATCAGTATGCCCAACACAAATATACTCATGTACAGGGCCGGATTAAGATGGCCTGGGGCCCCTAGGCTACAAGTTGATGTGGGGCCCCTCGGAAAGCAAATTTTGTGACGAATTTACATGAACAGTGTCATAATTACAGGCCAGGAATTAGGGACAACACGTCCACCAACTGTACTCAACATGACGGATGAATATTTCAATATTGAATCTTGTCATAATTCTGCAATTTCTCACTGTTGACCAATCGGGGGCCCCATGGCAGGTGGGGGCCCCTAGGCTGCAGCCATATCTAGCCTGTGCATTAATCCGGCCCTGCTCATGTACTGCACAGGAAAAGAGGCCACTCTATGGATAACCTGATATGCATGCTCTTGCACATAAAGCATCACCCTCAGCATTAACCTTAATTTAAAATGCATGCATGGTCCAGCTTTTGCAACGCTGAGCAGAAAATACCTTGTCTCGTCAGCTGGAATGTGCCAAAATCTTTGCTGTGAATATGACCCTGGTAAACAAATGTTTTCTTGTCAGATTCCACAGTGACCTGCATCAACAGAAAGGGGAAAACAAGCAAACAGACAAACAGAAAATGTGAAACAGGTGCAATGTTATTTCCACAAGCAGTTTTATAATGCTATAAAATGAGGATTCCTCGTTTTCTGCATGCATGTACACATTTGTGTGATAAGCCACATTAAAAAGCCATAAAAAAGAAAGCGATGATGACCATAAAACTCGCAAGTGCTTGCAAGTAAAATTATATAAATGCACTGAAAGTGTATGTATGTATGTAAATTCTCTGCCAATCGTACATATCCATCCATCGCCCAGTTGTCGTTCTTGAACTTGCTGTAATATTTCTCCATCGGGCCCTTCACTTGGTAGACCTTCAGGAGCAAATGGTTCTCTTCCTTTTTGTAGGTCCCTGTGAACGAGATAATGCAAGGGCAATTACGAATAAATACCTTATTAAACCCCAAGACAGAAAAGAACCTCATGCCCATGCCAAGCAGGGAACAGGGAGCAGGCAGCAGAGACGTGGAATTATACAGACATCTCATTACGCACCAGACAGTTTAATCTGCACTCCACTGGGCTCCAGGAGAGTGACGTTAACGCGGCTGGTCGTCACGTTGAACCCGTTCACCGTCAGCGTGGCCTGCTGCCTCTTGCTCAGGTAGTCATAGTAACCCGACCAGGCCGAGTTCGCAGAGAAGACGTCCACCGGAACTGAAAGGAAACGTTAAGTTCATGCTACGTTAGGCAGGCTTCCCAAAAAAAGGCCACTGTTTCTTCGTAAGCAATCTTGTATATAAAAACAACACATAGGTATGTGCAAAAGATAAAGCAGTAGAGTAGAGCTGAGCAGAGTAGAGTATAGTAGTGTAAAGTAGAGTAGAGCACAGCAGAGTAGAGCACAGCAGAGTAGAGTATAGTAGTGTAAAGTAGAGTAGAGCACAGCAGAGTAGCGTAAAGAAAAAGTAGGAGTAGTTAAAACACATTTTAATAACTACCAATTTGACATAATCACCAGACCAACAGAAAATATACCTTAAAATATGTCTTCCACATGAATAAACAGGTGTAGTTTATTTTACTGTCTCTGTTACATGAATTACCTACCGTTCATGTAGGTAATTACAAGTATGCAGAGTAATAGCATGTAAAGGTACTGTACGTGTTTTCACTGTACATTAGGGTTGGTGTTAGGGTCAAATACAGTGTAAATACACAACACTACATGTTGTTGGTATGTAGATACTACATTTAAAAAGAATCCATAAAATAAAGGGTTACCAAACAGACAAGCAAGCAAACAAGCGAGCAAGCAAATATCAGAAAATTAGGGCCACCACCACCTACCATGGACCTTATTCTTCTGCACATCTTCCCCCTTGGGCTTGCTGTTTATTTTGGGCCCCACTGCAAGACATCAAGAGTAATTGATAACTTGACATTTGTGAGAGTGACCTTCTCCGCATCACCATGCATGCATGAGAAGCAGCAGCAGCAATGGCCGACGCCGCGATTTGACATCTTTTCCTGGTGTTGAAGCAAGACCCGGCAAATTAATACCAGTCCTCATAAATTGGCAAACAAATTGACACAGAGATGGTTCAGCCCCCTCACACAAAGGCAATAACAAAAGAGGCAGAGAATTGAATGGCACCAATATCAGGAAGAATGAAATGGACAAAACAGCAGGCTCACTCACATACTGCACAGTAAAATCTCTCTCTCTCTCTCTCTCTCTCTCTCTCTCTCTCTCTCTCTCTCTCTCTCTCTCTCTCTCTCTCTCTCTCTCTCTCTCTCTCTCTCTCTCTCTCTCTCTCTCTCTCTCTCTCTCTCTCACACACACACACACACACACACACACACACACACACACACACACACACACACACACACACACACACACACACACACACACACACACACACACGCACACACACACACACAACTCTCTTTCTTGTGTACAGTAAAATCTCTCTCTCTCTCACACACACGCACACACACACACACACACACACACACACACACACACACACACACACACACACACACACACACACACACACACACACACACACACACACACACACACACACACACACACACACACACACACACACACACACACACACACACAGCTCAGTTCAGTTCAGTTCAGTTCAGTTCAGTTACAAACACACACTCCTTTTGCATTGAAGATTAGCAGAGGAGAGGATGTCACATAAACCAACAATACAACCCACCAGCTCTGCAAGCCGCCCTCCCACCTTCCATTACTACTTGGAGTCAACGATAGCAGACACACACACACACACACACACACACACACACACACACACACACACACACACACACACACACACACACACACACACACACACACACACACACACACACACAGAGAGACACAGAGAGACACAGAGAGACACAGAGAGAGAGAGAGAGTAAAATCTAATAGAGAGGCCACTTGTTTGCCCATCAGCGGCCATCACAGGAGGATAAACAACTGTGACTTATCCCCCTCTCCCGCCCACAGGCCAGTTTAGCCCTGCTCTGCTCGCCTCTTCTCTTGTCTCAAATGATATATTGACCCCGCGGCCCCCTTTGGGGTTACACCGCACAGCGCCGCCTCAGCTAAATAGATGAAAATTGTATGACGGTCGGGTCGGCGCCTAAGTCTGAGCCCAGACAGACAGACAGACAGACAGACAGACAGACAGACAGACAGACAGACACCCACCTCCCTTAGTCCTGCTGAGTTACTATACCAACAAGTAGAAGAAACTCTCACAGCCTCTTGCACTTGTTGCTCCCCCCTCCTCTCCTCCTCCTCCTCCTCCTCTCTCTCTCTCTCTCTCTCTCTCTCTCTCTCTCTCTCTCTCTCTCTCTCTCTCTGTCTTGCTACTCTCCCTCTCTGTCTCTCTGCTCCCCCCTCTCTTTCACTCTCTCCTTTCGCTGGCTGCTCTCTCCTCTCTCTCTCTCTCTCTCTCTCTCTCTCTCTCTCTATCTCTATCTCCCTCTCCCTGTCTCACTCTCTCTCTCCCTCTCTCTCTCTCTCCCTCTCTCTCTCCCCGTCTCACTCTTTCTCTCTCTGTCTCTCTTTCTCTCCCTCTCTCTCAGGTCTCTCTCTCTGTCCCAGTATTTCTCTCTGTCTCTGTCTCTGTCTCTGTCTCTGTCTCTCTCTCTCTCTCTCTCTCTCTCTCTCTCTCTCTCTCTCTCTCTCTCTCTCTCTCTCTCTCTCTCTCTCTCTCTCTCTCTCTCTCTCTCTCTCTCTCTCTCTCTCTCTCTCTCTCTCTTTTCTGAGTGGACAGTACACCACGCATTGTGTCTGGTCTTCTGTTCCTCACCATCTTGATCAGTCTGCCTAACGCTCAATTGTCTTCATCTAATCTTCCCCTCTCTTTGTCATTTCCTACTGTACTGTGCTGTGCTGTGCGTTCTCTTCAGTAATAAAGGAAAGTACTCGTTTGCCTCTTTTCCACTGCCGGTTTTCTGGTAGGCCTACAGCTCGACACAGCGCGACTCGGCTGCCACTTTTTGCTTTACGATTGAGCTGTGTTGTGCCTATTCGAAAAGCAAAAAGTGGCGGCCGAGTCGCGCTGTGTCGAGCTGTAGGCCTACCAGAAAACCGGCAGTGGAAAAGAGCCTTTAGACGCCACGCTGCATAGCAGAGCCCCTGTCTATGGAGGAAAGCTGTTTACTGCTGCTCTGTTTATTAGTCTGGTGTCCGATGCACAAGATACTGTTTGTCTTTTTAGCTATCTGTTTGTCTTTTTGTCTGGTCATCTCTCTCTCTCTCTCTCTCTCTCTCTCTCTCTCTCTCTCTCTCTCTCTCTCTCTCTCTCTCTCTCTCTCTCTCTCTCTCTCTCTCTCTCTCTCTCTCTCTGTCTCCTTCTCTGTTGCGGTCTCTGTCTCTTTGTCTTTCTCTGTTGCTGTCTCTCTCATCTCTCTCTCTCTCCAGCACTCTGTCTCTGCCTGTCTGTTTGTCTGTCTCTCTGTCTGTTTCTCTCTCTCTGTGTCTGTCTTTAGCATTCAGGCTCTCTCTCAAACACATACACAATAACACACCCAAACACACATACGCAATAACGCAGCCAAACACCCATACACAGTGTTTGTTTCAGCCTGTTGGCTTGGCCAGTGCAGTCCACATGAATAAATAACACACAACAAACAGCAAACATGCAAAACCATGACACTGTCCCCCCAAACAACACACACACTGCAATACATACACATACACACAGACACAGGCACGCAAACGCACACACATACACACACACACACACATACACAGACACACACAGACACAGACACGCAAACGCACACACACACACACACACACACACACACACACACACACACACACACACACGCAAACTCACACACACACACACACACACACACACACACACACACACACACACACACACACACACACACACACACACACACACACACACACACACACACACACAGACACACGCAAACGCACACGCACACGCAAACACACACACGGCAACACATGCACTCAGACAGACAGACAGACAGACAGACAGACAGACAGACAGACACACACACACACACACACACGCACACAGACACGAAAACACACACACACACAGGTGCACACTATCTCCCCGTGCCAATGTAAGTGTGTGTGCATGTGTGTGTGTGTGTGTGTGTGTGTGTGTGTGTGTGTGTGTGTGTGTGTGTGTGTGTGTGTGTGTGTGTGTGTGTGTGTGTGTGTGTGTGTGTGTGTGTGTGTGTGCGCGTGTGTGTACCTTTGCAGAGCGGGGGCTTCCCCGTCCACTTCCCGTCGGGCCGGCAGGTCCTGTGCTCGGAGCCCCCGGACAGGAAGTATCCCTCCTGGCAGGAGAACATGAGCGTGTAGCCCAGCGTGGGCAGGTCGATGGAGCGCACGTCCACATGCGCCGGGGTCTCGATCTGCCTGCAGCCGTGCGCTGCTGGCCACCATGATGGAGGAGGAGGTGGAGGAGGAGGAGGGGGGGAGGAGGAGGAGGAGGGGGAGAGAGGAGGGAAGGGGGGGAGATGAAGAGGATGAAGAGGAGGAGGGGGAGGAGGAGGAGGAGGAGGAGGAGGGAGACTGGTTGAGGAGAAAGGGGAGGAGGAGGAGGAGGAGGGGGGAGGTAGGAGAAGGAGGAGATGGGGGGAGGAGGGAGAGATGAGATAGGAGGAGGGGAGGAGAGGGGGAGGAGGAGGAGATGAGGAGGAGGAGGGAGATGGGGAGCGAGAGGGGATAGGGAGGAGGAGGAGGGGGAGGAGGATAGAGAGGAGGGAGAGGATGTGGAGATGAAGTAGGAGGAGATGGAGGAGGAGGAGGAGATGGAGGGGGGAGGAAGAAGAGGAGTAGGAGGAGAGAGGGAGAGGAGGAAGAGATGGGGATTGGAGGGAGAGGAGGAGGAGGAGGAGTTGGGGAGGGAGAGGATAGGGAGGAGGAGGATGAGGGGAGGAAGAGGGTAGCGAGGATGAGGCGGAGGAGGAAGGGGGAGAGGGAGGAGGAGGAGATGGAGGAGGGAGGAAGGGAGGGAGAGGGAGAGGGGGATAGGGAGGAGGAAGGGAGAAAGATAGGGATGGAGGAGGAGGGGAAGGAGGAGATGGGGAGAGATGAGGAGAAGGATAGGGAGGAGGGAGGGAGGGAGATAGGGAGAAAAGTAAGAGATGGAGGAGGGAGAGGGAGGGAGAGAGATGGATGGAGGGAGAGATGGAGAGGGAGGAGAGAATACACAAATACCATCATGCTGCTACGAATATCACAAATATTGTCAGGCTGCTGCTACACAGGAGAAACTCTAGTGAGACCAAACTCAATACTGCAGATATTTATTCACTACTGATTCTACTGATGGGTTTGGGGCTTTTTGGGCCTTTAATCGTGACAGGACAGTGTGAGAGACAAGAAGCAAGTGGGGAGAGAGAGAGACGGGAAGGGGTCGTCGGAGTAGCCAGAGATTCTTTAAGTATAGAGATATGCCAATGTAATAGGTTGCTATGGGCACCTAACATGACCAGGTTCCGGTCTGCCTAAAGGGGCGTGTCATAATGCTCCTACAATGAATAGAACAGTCCTTAGGTCTGCCTAAAGGGGGATTTCTCTCCCCCTCCCCCTTGCAATAGAACCCGGAAACAATGGGCCAATGGAACCTCTCTCTCTCTACTCTCTCTGGTGTAGCAATGCAGTGCCCTACCGATTGAATCACGGCAAGGCCATGACGGATGTTTTCTTAGTAGTTAACATCAGCTAATGCCACTATAGTATGGATTTAATTATTTTTTACAGGATTATCTAAGAAGCATATTCATTGCTTGTACAATAATTAATTCATTTATGGACATCAGCTGTGGTTGTACCACCTGAAGTTTGTCAATGACCCATGTAGTACACCTTATACTCCAGATGCATATACAGCAGGTATTTCTGCTAATAAAGGCTAACCATCAGCAAGCAGGCTGTCTGTCTGTCTGTCTGTCTGTCTGTCTGTCTGTCAGAGCCGGTTCTGACCTCTGTGGGGCCCTAAGCAAAAATATGCCAAGGGGCCCTCCTAGCTAGAAAAAAAAATCAAGTCATCCAGACCCCCCGCCCCGTTTTTTCCAGCAAGTATATATTTGGGCAGCCATAGGCGCATTTGTTCCCACACTAGCTAGAGTTTTTCAGACCTTAGGGCCAGATTACACTTCCGGCCTGATAAATTGACTCACACGTGGATATACATGAATGAAATTATTACCCACAAAGGTTAAACATAAAAAATGGCATTGGTAACATGGGAGTTTCACAATGTGGCATAATCCTTAGTAGGCCTAATCTAAAGAATTTGAAAAAAAAAATATTGTCTATCCATAAAGGTTCCCATTAATTTAGAAATGACACAAACTAGACTGGATGCCAACAAAATACATTTCCTTTAATTATTAGCACAGGTGTTGCCTAAGAGTATCCTAAATTAGATATTGGAGGCCAGGCTTGCACATCTAAAGACATAAGGCTTGCACATGCAAGACGTGGTGGTAATGTGAAAGTAGCCTATAAAGTAGGTGAGCAAGTGAATACACTGCGCACCCTCGCCAAAGTTTTCTCTCGCCAGGAGGAGTAAAATGAACAGGTTGCATTTCTCCTTACAAAGTTAACGTTCCAAGCGGAGTTTAGCATATTGCGTCGTATTTCGCTGTTAAACGTTTGTTGACCACTCTCCATCTCCCTCTGCAAGCGGGGCTGGTGCACGATACCCACACACGACTTTCATTGTTTTGGCTAGCTGATTAGAGTAACCGACTTGATGAAGGACTAGGCTACTGAGTAAATTATTAAATAAAATATTCGGGAGATAGACAGATCATAATCGCAGCGTCAATCGCGCACACATCTTAACACACAGACGCGCGACCCGTCCCATTTCCTCTCCTCTCCTCCGGGCGGGCGGGCGCAAGCACACGCACACACACACACACACACACGGCACCCCTTCCTATCTCATACTCTTCTCCGTTGATTCGATTGCACTCACTTTTCGTCGGCTAGAAGTCAGCTGATGTTCCTCAACTAAGCAGCTACAACAGCTTTCGAAACAGCAGTAAGACATTGACAGCAAGACATAATTTCCTTGACTCTTCCTGTTGATTCGATTACACAGGCGGACTTAAGTTCCCGCGGTAATGCAAACAGGAACGCTTGTAATGCGCACTGACTGACATGGGCAGGAACTCGGCATTGTTGTGAGATTCTCACTCAAGATTCTCACTCCTGTTCCATCCGAAATTAACCACAGAAGAAGGGGTGAACCACGTAGGCCTAGACGGAATCAATAATAAGTTTGTCTGTTTTTAAATTAGCCTATTTTTTAATTTTTTTTTTTTTTTTCCTCAACGTAAGTGACGTCATGGGCAACGCGAGGCCCTACGCAGAGAGCGTAGTGAGCGTTATGGGCCCGCCGGCTCTGCTGTCTGTCTGTCTGTCTGTCTGTCTGTCTGTCTGTCTGTCTGTCTGGGTGGTGGTGATGGTGGTTGTGGTGTGTGTGTGTGAGTGGTGTGTGTGTAGGAGGGGTGTGTGTTGTAGTGGACATTACTGGATGCCAAGTGCTGCTATCCTACATAATAATATATGAACCATCAATGCCCCATAATACTCCCGATACATATAGATATACAATATGTATTTCTGCTAATAAAGGCTAGCTATCTTGGGTGGTGGTGATGGTGATTGTGGTGTGTGTGTGTAGGAGGGAGACGTTGTACTGGACATTACTGGATGCCAAGTGCCGCCTGCTATCCTACATAATATATGAACTATCAATGGCCCATAATACACATTATAATACTCCTGATACATATTTTACAGTATTTATTTCTGCTAATAAAGGCTAGCTATCTTGGATGGTGGTGATGGTGGTTGTGGTGTGTGACGTGTGTGTGTGTGTAGGAAGGTGCGTGTTGTACTGGACATTACTGGATGCCGAGTGCCGCCTGCTATCCTACATAATATATGAACTGGCTCTTCACACCTCCTCCTGTATAGAGTTAGTCAACTTAAGTCTCACTGCTCAATGAAGCAGCTTTGTGAGGCGCCTGGAGGAGAGAGAGAGAGAAGCCTGGAGGAGGAGAGAGAGAAGCCTGGAGGAGAGGAAAGAGAAGTCTGGAGGCAAGGCTGGCGCTAGGCATAAGCAGACAAGGCGGTCGCCTAGGACACCAAATATCATGGGGGCGCCAGGAAAACCATAAGCTCCCATAAAGCGAAATGAAACATTAAACTTCACATTAGCAATGAATATTCATGGTCACTCAGTATAAATATAGGTTATAGATCAGATGTGCTCTATCAGATGTACAGTGTCATGTTTACAGATGTCAGTTTTTAAATGCACAAAAAAAAGAAAAGTGAGTGCTCGCCTAGGGCACCACATTGACTAGAACCGGCCCTGCCTCAGGGAGGATTTCCGCTGGTCGTGCTGGCTGTCAGCCTCGCCCACTGCTTTACCACTCATGTACGAAGAGCTTAAACTCGGCTAACTTTAATTCTTTTTGCTGAGACCAGCAATCCCTACTTTGTTCTTCCACGAATCACCCGCTTCTTTTTTTTATTAAAAAAAGAGAGACACACAGACGGAGGAAAGGGAGAAAAAAAAAGTACATTTCCATTTGACTGTCAGCCAATGGTTTTTCTGTCATGATATATCTCTGTATTCATACGTAAAGCTCAAGACCTAATCCCCTGGGTTATTGAGGCTAGGGCCCCATAGCCATGACACTGGGATGAGACAAAGCCCCCCCCCCCCCCCCTTTTGGCACTTTTAATACAAAAAGGCACATTTCCCACGACTATGTTTCTCTTTGATGGCAGTCTCCTTGGCTCTGGAATGTCCTTGCTCCTTCACTTAGTATGCTTCCCTGTAATGCTGCCAGACGAGCATGTGGTTTTTATTTCTTTTGATTAAGGAAATGTTCTACACCTTTTACTGTTATTTTTTTGTGTTAGTATTAGGGCGGCTGCTCGATTACGATGAGAAAAATCAATATCACGATTATTTCAGTCAATATTGATGTCACGATTTTGTTTTAGACAATATTTATTTTTAAGACAAATAATTGTGCTAAAAATTTCACAATCTTAAGCAGCATGAGTGGAGAGCCATAGAGAAACACACAGTGGTGTTCGGCAAGAGTGTTGGGTAGCAAGTCTGCTCTGTGCTCGCAATGGCTCAAGTGGAGGGGAATGTATTGCAATTAGCATAACCTACTTACAGGCAGTAGACAAATTACAAAAATATTGTTTCAACTCGATATTATGAATTTTATATTGTTTGACAGCAATATTGATATCAGAATATAAATTCAATATATTGAATAGCCCTACCAGATAGTGTGCCATATTATGTGCATACCGCAAAAATAAAAAAAAGTCGGAACAAGAAGTCTAACTCCTTTCCCATACAAATGCATCAACAGTTCTCAACGTGTCTTACCTATGCATTCAGGTTGCACTCCACTCCACGTTAAATTTTCAAGGCATATTCTTGTTGTAGATCCGAGTATGTGATAGTTTTTCCGGCATCTGAAGAACACCTTACTCCCAACCTGAACAACAGAATAAAAACCTGGCATGCCTCAGTGTCTTCTGAAACTCTACAAAACCAACATTAGCATTCACAGGAAATATTAGGCCTTCGCACAAATGCTGAATCAAGCTGAAGGAGGAGAACCCCATTTAACCTGCATCTCATAACCTTGGCGAGGCTAATAATCTAACAAGGCAAAGGGACAATAGGATTCGCACTGCAAGACATTGCAAGTTGCTTCTCATTTTGTTCAAACAAGGACAAGACATAAACATTGAAGCACACTGTAAATTTAACATGGTTATTTGACACGTAGGCGTAGGAGCAAACAATGAGTTGTAAATCTCTGTGCTGAAATAAAGTCTTGAGTTACCACAACAAAATAAAAATTGCCTGTGTTAATTTAACACTTGCATAGGGAAATTTCACACTCGTTCTACAGTAGAGTGAACTTGGTCCCACTCAATTAGCCCTGCAAAGTGTACTGGGGCCACACAAACAAACAACACAATAGCAAGAGAACAATAATAGAGTTTCCCACCTCAAATCCCTGAGCCTGGATATTCCCATAGGCCGGCGTTCCTGGATCTCGGCATGAATTGAAAGCTGGATCTAGATAGAAATCAGATAGGACATGAGGCTTATATTATATTATATTTCGGGGTTTGTTTCCTATTAGGTGAAACAACACCACACTACTCTAAACAATTGCTATGCTGATAACAAGAGTGTGTTCATGCAAAGTGTTGGTGGATAGGATCAGTCCTGTTTCCCCAGCGTAATCCGGCTAGACAAATAGTCTTAACTTATCTCACCTCTGCTCTGTGGCGATGTCTATTGAACAGTATCAGAGGCTAAGTCTATATATATGAAATATTATTAGCAATGGTGTTATTAACGTCCAACTCGAATCTGAAAACTCCTCACCTATGCAAGTAATCTGCACCCTTCCTCTCATACTAAAAACACAGTACCTGGGCCTGCATGTGGACTACACCAGTGGTTCTTAACCTTTTTTCTGAACGCACCCCCTTAGCTGTTCCCAAGACAAGCCGTGCACCCCTATCCCAAATGTCTACACATGTACATCTACACCCAAAAAAATATTTAAGTGATTAATTACAATGATTCTTACTTAAGACATTAACCAATACTTTAATGAATTTACATGGGGACGAAAACATTTTTAAATTTGGTCTTAATTTGGCCTTATTATAATGTTTGGAAGCAGAATTTTGGTCACAACCTCAACACAAACAAAATTCCGCGCACCCCCTGAAATCTCTGGCCGCACCCCAGGTTAAGAACCACTGGACTACACCATGCTTTCTCCCATCTTTCTCCAACTACTCACCAATGCATGATGGTCGCACCACCCCTCTCCCATACTAAAACTCTTTACCTATGCATGATGTAGTTTGCACCTTGCCTCCCTTCCATCCCAAAAAACACCTCACCAAAGTTGAAGCCTGCCTGCACCTCATATTAAAACACCGTATGTAGTATGCATAGGGGTTGCACTATCACCCCCATACTAAGAACCCTACATCTATGCATGTGAATTACCGTACACTGTGCTTTCTTCCATTCTAACAACACCTCAACTATGCACTTGGGCAGCACCATGCCTCAGTCCCATACCCACTGCACTCCCATACTCACCAATGCATGTATCCTGCGTGCTGCTCCTTCCTAGTACCAACACCTCACACATGAATGCAAGCTGCACACCATATTGAACCTCCCTCACCTACTTCTGTATGCATGCAGCCTACACAGTCCTCTCTTCCATCATAAAAAAAACCCTCAACAATGTAAGTGGGGTCCACCATTGCTCCCATACACCCCCTATTAAAACACTGTACCTATCCATGTGGGCTACACCCCATTGTAGCCTTGGTAACACTTTATTTTAGGGATACATCTATTAGCACTAATACATACAATGTCCCTGTATAAATAACTTGTAAGGCATGTACAAAGCAAAATCAAACATTTGTTAGGCATGTATTCGCAAATGTCATGTTCATGCACAATAAGGGATATATTACCAATTTAACCTTAGTAAGGACCTAGTAGGCCTTAGCGTTTGCTTAGTACATGCCTTACAAGTTACTTATGCAGGCATTAACATTGTATGTATTAGTGCTAATAGATGTATCCCTAAAATAAAGTGTTACCGTAGCCTCTTACTGCAGATGGGCCTGTCGACGTTCCAATTCACTCTTTGCTGAAAACCACTCACCTACTCTACATCATGACAACATAGCAATGTATGACAATGTAGAGAGACCGATTAAGATTTTGGTCAAAATACGGTTATAACAGACCTGCTAAAGGGTTAAAAATGTCCCCTATGCAGGTGGGCTGAACACCATACTAACCCAGTTTGGCCCAAGGCACATGCAAAAAAGGCCTGCTGAATGCCCAAGCCCTTTATGGGAAAATGTGACTTGTGCCAAATAAAATCCCTCACCTTTGCATGCGGGCTTCACCCCATATTATAAATCCCTCACCTATGCACGCGGTCTTCACCCCATATTATAAACCCCTCACCTATGCAGGTGGGCTGTACGCCATATTAAACCCCTCACCTATGCAGGTGGGCTGTACGCCGCTCCACGCCGCGTCTTCCTGGCAGGTTCGGCGGGAGGAGCCCACCAGCAGGAAGGGGCTTCGGCAGTAGAAGGTGACCTCGGAGCGGAAGGTGAACTGCCTCCCCTCCGCGTAGCCCTCCGCCGGCGTGCCGGGGTCTCCGCAGAGCACAGCTGCAAGCATGCGGGAGGAATGAATGAAGAGCATTTGAAATATGACGTACTTCAGGAAACGCTAACGCTAACAGACGCTCAGGTTTTGTCGGGGAGAGAGGAAGTGCAAAGGAAGGTGTGCCTATGCTGGCAGGGGTAGCATGATGAAGAGATACTATTTAAGTTTTCACTGAGTGTGACCCTCTGATGAAGACTGACGCTATACTGTCGAAACATGCCAGGTAAAAGATTAAAAAAACTCTTACATGTCTGAAGTAAAAGAAAAACTTAAGTGTCAGACATAATGAAGGTCACATCTCTGAGGAGATACTGTGGAATTTAGTGAACGCATATCGGAACTTAATCGAGGCCTTCAATGATGATGCTAATTATACTGAAGGATTACTGAAGGATTTCATCATTTTTTTTGTAGTTCAATAATGCACAATTTCAAGCATACAAACCATGTCGTTTAAAAAAGTATATTATGCCAAGTGGATTTGCAATTAAAATATCAACGAAGGACAAGATGCTGAGACAGGTGCCAAATAAACTCATTAACCAGTACTATTGTGGATTTGTGTGTAATTGCAGGGGATCATCAATGTCAATTCATATTTACTCTACACCCCCAGTTGATGCAGTTAATGGGAAAAAGCTATTCAGTGTTGGTAATTCAGTCTGAAGTCGCTGCTCCCATACTCCTCTGACTACTTACAGGTGTTTGTTATTTATGACTTGACAACCAAATGCGATATAATTGACGACTGGGTTTATACTGGGGAGTAAAGGACGCCTGCTCAGCCAATCAGAAGACGTTCCGTCTGCTCACCGGGTGATAATTATGGCACATCAGCCTTAACGCTTGCCTTTCCACCAATGGAATGCTGCCTGCAATAGTCACTGAAAAAACTTAACCCTAACACTTAACTTAACCACTAAGACAGTGCATAGGGTCTTTAGTAATACATCAGATCACTGCCATTCTGGTAACGGGTAATTTATCTATAACAGGCTCCATGTCTTACTTAATTAAAAGCCCATCTAAACCCATATTTAGCATACCGGTACCCAATACTACACTGTTGGGCCCTTGCAGTCAGGTGAATTGTACGGCAAGACGCAGAGCTCATACAGTGCTGTATGAAAACACCTTTACATGGTTAGTTAGCATATTGAATCTGACACAAACTGTTGGGAGCCCTCTCAGTCAGTCAGGTGTTTTTTGTGGCACATCAATTTACACATGCAACTGTAGCGCCTTAACGCATGCCGTTCCACCTGTGGAATGCTGTAATAGACACTGAAAAAACTTTACTGCCATAGTAGTACTACACCACTAGGACATTGCACGAGGTCTTTAGTAATACATTACGACTTGGTCAATGCCATTCTGGTAACAGGTATTTTATGTATAACAGGCTCCATGTCTTACTGGGTTAAAAGCCCATCGGTAACACTTTACTTTACGGATCGCTAATAAGGTGGTAATTTCGTGTTAATTTCATAGTTATTTCAGGATAGTAACTGTTTGTTTTTAGTAACAACAGCAAAATAACCATACAGTTTCCAGTGCAGTGTGTGTGTGTGTGTGTGTGTGTGTGTGTGTGTGTGTGTGTGTGTGTGTGTGTGTGTGTGTGTGTGTGTGTGTGTGTGTGTGTGTGTGTGTGTGTGTGTGTGAACAAAGTGTCACCGTGCTGCGAGTCATCAGGGTGTCACCACAATGCACTGGAAACTGTATGGTTATTTTGCTGTTGTTACTAAAAACAAACAGTTATTACCCTGAAATAACTATGAAATAACTATGAAATTAACACGAAATTACCACTTTATTAGCGATCCGTAAAGTAAAGTGTTACCAGCCCATCCAACCCCATACTTAGCATGCCCAATCTGACACTGTTCGACCCTTGCATTCACAGGTGAATTGTACGGCAAGAAAGACGCAGTGCACATGCAGTACTGTATGAAAACACCTTTAAATGGCGCAGCGCACTAAGCCCCCCACATTTGGGCTTACATTGTCCATGGGGACCCCGGTTTGTGTTCGGCCGGGGTAATTTCCCAGCCCTACCCCATCTCAGTCATGGGTGAGCGGTTAGGGCATCAGACTTGCATCCCAGAGGTTGCCGGTTCGACTCCCGACCCGCCAGGTTGGTGGGGGGAGTAATCAACCAGTGCTCTCCCCCATCCTTCTCCATGACTGAGGTACCCTGAGCATGGTACCGTCCCACCGCACTGCTCCCCATGGGGCGCCACTGAGGGCTGCCCCCTTGCACGGGTGAGGCATAAAAATGCAATTTCGTTGTGTGCAGTGTGCAGTGTTCACTTGTGTGCTGTGGAGTGCTGTGTCACAATGACAATGGGAGTTGGAGTTTCCCAATGGGCTTTCAACTGCTTCCTGTCGTAATAAAGGCCCAAAAGTCCCACAAAATACATTAAAAAAAGAGAACACCTTTAAAGCCATGGTTAGCATATCGACTCTTAAAGCCATGGTTAGCATATCGACTCTTAAAGCCATGGTTAGCATATTGAATCTGACACGAACTGTTGTGAGACCTCTCAGTCAGTCAGGCAGGCCCTGCAGGGCTTGCTGAGCCCCCTGTGTTGTGTTGTACGGTAAGTCCTCTGTGCTGTGTGTTGGGCTCTGAGTGCTTGAAGGATCAATGCGGCCCAGGTTGACACTTGGCATCGCAAGGTGCCAGAGCCAATTCCACAGCTGTCATAGCCATCACTGCGCTTGGCTATAGCCAACGTCACAATCCCTTTCCCATTTGTTACTCTAACAATGTCTAACATTTGAACGTAATCTCTTGACATGTCCACACAGTATAGGCAGGTCTGGCTGTCTGGACGGACGGATGGATGGATGGATGGATAATTGAAAAAAAAAACCATATTTTCTCTAGACCTATATATATTAAATGAATGTAGTCAGGGGTATAAAAATAAAAAAAATAAGAAATCCACAAGAAGCCTCTCAGCCCGGCATTTAAGAAAGTCCCTGTGCGAGCCCTAAATAAAATTGAAGAGTTTCTCTTGTCAGCCCCAGCAGAGGGTAACAAGAAAGGAAAATAGAGACTAAACATAAAAACCACAAAAACAAAGAGCATATCACTTTTTTTTCTTTTGTCGCATTGTACTATACTCTTGTAAATGTAGGTGCACCATTATCTTGGGAAAAGATGACTGCTCAGTGCAGAACCTTTTTTTCTCTGAGTGAGTTTTGAAGATTTCTTTCACACATAAAACACAGCTACATTCTGAACACTCAGTTAGAAGAAGAAAATACTGGCGTACAGGAATGGCCGACTTGGATGTCATTGTTGCCATCATTTGACTTACTGGACAATTTGAATGCATAATTAAAAATGCAGACAGGCACTTAGAATGAATAATTTATCATTCTGGCACCAAATACTTTTACTACTTTCCAGGACTGTCATGCTGGCACGAAATGGCACAGTCGGGGTCTACGTCTGGGAGCACATCCATGTCTCAAGTGTTAACACATTGTCTACAGTGCACGGCATAGTACAGTGGTTCTTAACCTTTTTCTCTCAGCGCACCCCCTCACCTGTTCACAAGACTAGCCGCGCACCCCCAACCCAACATGTACAAACACTACAAAAAGGATTTTAGTGATGTATTACAATGATTTTTGCCCGAGATATTAATGAAAACCTTAATGGCTTTAAATGGGGACCAAAACGTGTATCAATTTGGTTTAGGTTTGGCCTAACTATAATGTTTCCCAGCAGAATTTTGGTCACAACCTCAACACAAACAACATGCCGCACACCCCCTATAATGTCTGGCGCACCCCCAGGGGGTGCCCGCACCCCAGGTTAAGAACCACTGGCATAGTATACTGTACAGACAGGAAGTTACAATAATCTGTTTCCTGGAAACAGAGAAAGTGAACTGTGTAGTGTACGAAAGAAAGTGAACTGTGTAGTGTACGGGGTAACATCCTTGGGTGAACTTGTGGCCTTATAATGATATTATGACATTGTGTGCGCGCTTGGTCTTTGTTCGACATGATAACTTGTTAATTGCTATTTAATAGAGATGTCCGATATTGGCTTTTTTTGCCGATATCCGATATGCCGATATTGTCCAAATCTCAATTTTCAATTTCCGATATTGGCCGATACTGATGCCGATATATGTGGGTTATTTTTCCTCATAACAAATTTAAGGTAAGATTACAAATCTGCTATTGTGGAACAAAATATGCTTAATTTTATTGTAAAGCTTTCCAAAAATATTAACATCGTCTATGCAAAATAGACAAATAATTAAGGAGAAAAGTGTACAGTAATTCAAGCATTACTATATCGGTTTTGATCCGATACCGATACCGATATTGACCGATATTACATTTTATGCTATTATCGGGCCAATATTATCTGTGGGCCGATATTATTGGACATCTCTACTATTTAACATACAGTACAACAAAGGGTGTGAGTTCCAATGCTTTGTTGAAATTGGAAACACAGCTGGAAACGCTGGGCTATACAGTAGTGCTGTGTTTTCTTCCCTAAAAAAAGCTAATTTGTGTAATGTAAGTAGAGATGTACAGGATCCAAGATCCGGTTCTGGATCTGGCAGGATAATAGGGTTTTTCACAGGATCCGGATCCCGCAGGATCTTAAGCAGTGGATCCGGTATCCCGCAGTTACCTAAAAATCAGGATCTGGTGCATCTCTAGGCTTTTCAGTCAGTTTTTCACAACCCCAATTGCTGCATGGAGTGAAAGAACTTTGGAAGCGGCCAGTGCAGGCAGTGTGGCAGTAAGCCAATGAGTCTAAAAAATAGTTTGAGCCAACGTAATAAAAAGGGCCCACGTATGCGAGTAGGCTATGTGTTTCAACCCTTTCGTAGAATCTGGTATCCAGTTCCGGATCCAGCAGGATCTTAAGCAGTGGATCCGGTATCCAGCAGGATACAAAAAATCAGGATCCGGTGCATCTCTAAATGTAAGGGACCATCTGGGACAGGGGTGTCAAACTCAAATTGATTGAGGGCCAAAATCAAAGTTGAGTTTGACATACCTGGTCTGCGATGAGGCCTAGTAGTATACTGTATGGTATACTGCAGGGGTCCCCAACCTTTTTGCGTCGGGGGGCTACCAAGGGCTACCCGAGAGCTAGTGATGGCTACCCGCGGGCTACTTGTTTGTTCGAAATCCTCTACATCTTGACATTCCTCTAGAAATCACACTATGATTGAATGATTATTTGCTGATAGGTTATAAAGAAATAATCTCATGTTTAAATGAAGAAAAACCTGAACTGTGACTAAAATCTTGTAGTCATCCCTATTTATTAACATCCTTGGTGGGCACCTCAGAAGCTCTTGGAGGGGTCCCTGGCGCCCGCGGGCACCACGTTGGTGACACCTGGTTTACTGCATGTGTGTGTACATTAGGGAACATTGTGTGTTGCGGTCAGGCAGCCCTCATGGACTTACAAAGGCACGGTGGGATGTCTCCGTGCATAGTAGTATATACTATATGGTATACTGTACGTGTGTGTACATTAGGGAGCTGTAGGCAGCCCTGTTGGACTTACGCAGGCACTGTGGGATGTCTCCGCGCCACACTCCGCTGGATGTGGCATAGCAGTACACGGTAAACTGACATTATTGTGTGTGTACGTTAATACTGATTTTATGTGTGTGTGTACATTAGGGAGCATTGTGTGTTGCAGGCTGGCAGCCCTGGTGGACTTACGCAGGCACTGTGGGATGTCTCCGCGCATAGTAGTATATACAGTATACTACATGGTGTACTGCACGTGTGTGTGCATTAGGGAGCTCTGGTGGACTTGTGGACTTACGCAGGCACTGTGGGATGTCTCCGCGCCACACACCGCTGCCCTCGCAGGTGGCGATGCCCGGGGAGGACAGCTGGTATCCCTCCAGGCAGCTGTAGGTGACGCTGGAGCCCCACGCCAGCTCCGAACCCTCCACCTTCCCAAAGCGGATCGCCGGGGGCGGCCCACATATGATCACTAAGAGGAGGGGAACACAGAGGAAAATAAATACCAAGAGACGGGAATAAATAGGTAGAGGAATGTATACATATATCTGTATACAAATGACATAAAAAAAAAAACATAACCAAACATGATCACTAAGATGGGAAGAGACAGGAAAGTACATATACTGTACGGAGAGATAGGAATAAATATACAAAGAAATGTTTAGACGAATATATATACGTAGGCCCTATATATGAATAAAAAAAACATAATCAAATATAATCACTACTACATGAGGGGAACAGAGAGGAAAATAAATATACACACAGACAGGAATAAATATTTTAAAAAAATATTTGTAGGAATAAATGGTAACACTTTATAATAAGTACCCCTTTTTAGGCATTACTTAAGGGTTAGTTAAGCCTTATTTTACCATTAGTTAACCCTTAGTGAATCACGAGTTAATCATTATGTAAGTATTATTTCTCATTTCCTAACTATTATCTACTGCCATTAGTAAATGGTTAGTGTGTGCTGATGTAACGGTTCGCTAAGCAAAGTTAAACCTTAGTTAATCCTTATTTTTAACATTAATTGACCCTCAGTGAATCACGAGTAAGTCGTTATGTATGTGTTATTTCTCATTTCTTAACCATTAACTAATACTGGTAGTGAATGGTTAGTGTGTGCTGATGTAACTACTCGCTAAACAAAATTAAGCATTAGTTAACCCTTAGTGAATCACGAGTCAGTTCATTATGTATTTCTGTGAAATTATTAAGTACTGTTAATTAATCATTCGTCTATGGTGATTTAACTTTCTGATAAGCATTAGTAAACCATCATTAAAATGTCTGATAACCCACCTTTATTTATGAAAAAAAACATTGTCTCTTTGTTGTCTCCTACCACCTAACCATTAACAAGTACTATTAGGCATGTATGGTAACGGTTTGTAAACTCTTGCTTTAGCATCAGTGAAGTCTTATTTAACCCTTTTGTAATGGTTAGTGTGTGATGACTGGTAGCATGGCAAGCAGTAGGCCTAGGCCTAAGTTGAGTCTCATGTGACTGCCCCTCATGGATGTTTCTGGACGTTAACAAATGACTTGTTAAGCGTTGCTTATGCATTATCAAGGAATTACGAACCATTACTTAAGTATATCTGGGGAACTGATCTAAAGTGAAAACCTTTCCATGCTTTCCAAAAACGTTAACAAATGACTTGATAAGCATTGCGTAAGCATTATCAAGGAGTTAAAACTCATTAAGTAAGTACTGTATATCTGGGGAACTGATCTAAAGTGAAAACCTGTTATGGCTTTACAACACATTAACGAATGACTTGATAAGCATTGCTTATGCATTACCAAGAAGTTTCAACGCATTACTAACGCATATCTGGGGAACCTTTTAAGTGAAAACATTTCCATGCTTTCCGAAACACTAACAAAGGACTTGGTAAGCATTGCTTATGCATTATCAAGGATTTATAACCCATCACTTAGCTATATCTGGGGAACTTTTTAAGTGAAAACCTTTCCATGCTTTCCGAAACGTTAACAAATGACTTGATAAGCATTGCGTAAGCATTATCGAGAAGTTTCAACGCATTAATAACGCATATCTGGGGAACTTTTTCTGTGAAAATCTTTCCATGCCTACTTAAGTAGGCCTATATCTGGGGAACTTCTCTGAAGTGAAAACCTTTCCATGCTTTCCAAAACATTAACAAATGACTTGATAAGCATTGCTTATGCATTATCAAGGAGTTACAACTCATTACTTAAGTATATCTGGGGAACTGATCTAAAGTGAAAAGCTTTCCATGCTTTACAAAACGTTAACAAATGATTTGTTAGGCATTGCTTATGCATTAACAAGAAGTTACAACTCACTACTTGCGCATATCTGGGGAACTTTTGAAGTGAAAACCTTTCCATGCTTTCCAAAACGTTAACAAATGACTTGTTAAGCATTGCTTATGCATTATCAAGGAGTTACAACTCATTACTTAAGTATATCTGGGGAACTGATCTAAAGTGAAAACCTTTCCATGCTTTACAAAACGTTAACAAATGATTTGTTAGGCATTGCTTATGCATTAACAAGAAGTTACAACTCACTACTTCTGCATATCTGGGGAACTTTTAAAGTGAAAACCTTTCCATGCTTAACTTTGCTTAGCGAACCGTTATATCAGCACACACTAACCATTTACTAACGGTAGTAGATAATAGTTAGGAAATGAGAAATAATACTTACATAATGATTAACTCGTGAGTCACTAAGGGTTAACTAATGGTAAAATAAGGCTTAACTAACCCTTAAGTAATGCCTAAAAAGGGGTACTTATTATAAAGTGTTACCGAATAAATATAGAATTAATTAAATAAAAAAACACACCCATGATCACTGGGGGAAAGGAGAACAGAAGATAAATATACAGAGAATAAATAAATAAATAAATATACTGTACAGGAATACATATAAATATATAAATGAATTAAATAAACAAAAATGGAAGAGAATGGAAGGGAAAGGGAAAAATAAATAAACAAACAAAGAGAAATAAATTATTAAAACCCCCAAAACAATCCATTTGTTTGTTTTATGAAGTACATTTTGTTCATTTTGGCCTGAGAGAACAGAATGTGATGTATTGGGGGGCAAAAAAACTGCGTTTTCCCCCAACATAATCCTGCCTTCCCATTTGGCTCCTGCAGTAAATGTATGCATTTTGAATTAAAGAGGGATATGAGGGCCATGATTAAATAGGATTACGCTCATGAATCACTGAGCCTACATGGCACATATTCTACAGTACATACAACACTACAGAATAAAGAAATGTATGTGTGTGTGGAGCGTCTTGTGTGTGTAGTTTTGGCCCAGTATTACTCCAAAAGCTCCCCCATCTGACTGGCCTTTTCTTATGGGCTCCTCTGCTGCTTATAGTCATGGCTGGATTGGCCATAAGGCATACAGGGCAGTTGCACGGTGGACTGTTGAGGATTTTGGCCTGGTCCTCCCCTCAATCTATGGTAACAGTCCTCATGCCGATACAGCTGACCTGTCCGAGGCAGATTGAAATGTCATTTTGCCTGTTGTGGTCCAAATAGTAATTCGTTACGCCCTGATGAAGACCCAGTGTGGGTTGAAACCGGTTGGCAGTTTTACCAGTGTTACTATGCCCCATATTAAATAAAGGGTTTTTAATTATAACTTCCTTGTCGACCTGTGGCGTTGCCTGAAGCCAGCCCTAGTGCCACCACATTCTAATATGAAAAGACTTTAGTCTTCCTACTTCAAGAGCACCTACAGTTTGGAGTCTACAGAGTTGGAGAACAAGAGCGCTCAGAATTTCTTCTTCCAAGCTCGTACTGGATGACTGAAAATATTCTCACAGGCTTCATTGTCTCTCTGAATGTCTGGCGGACCGGTCTGGGCCGAAAAGGCCCGGCCTGATTTTCTCTCCCTGTTCAGCCCTCCTTATAGTGCCTGCATTGCACCATTCGCCTGGGCTTGGGTTTTTTTCTTCTTCTCCTTCTGCATGGTGCGCGTTTGACATCTGATGCGTCAGATCTTACACATTTTTATAGGATACATCCTTTCAGTGTTTATAAGGGAATAATCCAACTGGCTGGCTGAAAAAAGGCAACTCAAAACAGGATCAAAAAAGCTCGGAATCTTTTGATCTTGGCAAGCTCCCGACTCCCGACATGATACTGCATGTGTGTGTGTGTGTGTGTGTGTGTGTGTGTGTGTGTGTGTGTGTGTGTGTGTGTGTGTGTGTGTGTGTGTGTGTGTGTGTGTGTGTGTGTGTGTGTGTGTGAGAGAGAGAGAGAGAGTGTGTGAGAGTGTGTGTGTGTGGGTGTGCGGTTGTGTGTGTGTGTGTGTGTGCCTGTTTGCGTGTGAGTGTGTGTGTGCATGCATGTGTGCGTGAGTCTGTGTGTGTGTGGGTGTGTGCACACACGTGTGTGTGTGTGTGTGTGTATGTGTGTGTGTGTGTGTGTGTGCGTGCGCGCGCGTACATGCCTGCGTACGTGCCTGCGTGGGTGGGTGCGTGTGTTTGTGTGTATGTGAGCAAGAGAGAGAGAGAGAGAGAGTGAGTGCACTATCCAACTGTTATTTTCTATTTCTCAGAGTAGCAGTATTTGGACTGCATCATTAGCTGCTTAGCTGTGCTACGTAGCCTGATGAGTGGCCTCGGGTTAACGAAAATCCGTTTGCAGGAGGAGAAGAAATCTTCTATGATGGTTGTCGATGTTGATGATGCGTCATGGTTGTCATTTAGTGAAATAAAATAATATTATTTGAAATAATGACTGTATTAAAATTTGAAGTTATTTGGGAGTTATTCAGGAGTTTGAGTTGCATTTTGGAAAAAACAGACAGCCAGATCACCACCAAATAACTAAATTGCATACACCATGCCTCTCCACATGGGTATGATAATACAATTAGTCTGGATGGAGCCACAACATTTTCAAAAGACTTTCAAAACGCGTTGCGGCGTGGTACCACGCACTGATGAAGGCTTGATAGCCGAACGCGTTTGCTTTTTGGACATGGTGGTAATATGAATAAATAATGTGATGCAGTTTGTGATTGCGGATTTTTCTTCCTTCAGTTGATACATTTTATCGCGCACCCAAAGACTTTCGTTTTTCCAAGAAGTTGAGCGCGTCCTTTGCCAAAACTTGGAGCCACAACATTTTCCCCATCTCTCAATGGAAATCTTGCTTGCAGGGGTGGGGATTTTGGTGAATTTAATCCTGAATAGAGTACTTGTAAATTCAATACTTTAGGCTTGGCCAACCATTTAGAGTAGTAGTACCCCACCAGGATACATGGAAAATGTAACGAAAACAAATGTATTGTCTACACTACAGTTACACTATATTATATTACACAGATTTAGAGGGTGGGGGACATACATACTAATTCCATTCCATTCACCACCAAAAAAACTAAATAGCCTTCAACATGCATATATTCGGTGAAACTATTCTGGACGGTGCTACAGATCCTTCCCCCACACCCCCTCCTATCCCAAGCCAAAGCTTGCCTGCAGGGCAGGGGTGATTTAACGAGACGCGTACCTCTGCAGCTGGGTTTAGTCTGGTTCCAGGTGCCGTCCTTGGTGCAGAGCAGGGTTGAGGCGCCCGGGGGCTCCATCACGTAACCAGGGTTACAGTGGAACTCCACGCTGCTGTTGAAGGTGAAGTCCTTCCCCATGTACACGCCGTTAGCAATGGGACCAGGATCGCCACAGCTGATGACTAAAATACCAATAATAACAACAATAATAATACATTTGAATATATTATAATACGTAAATGATATATAATATGTTTTGTGCACTGCTTTTCTGAACACCCAGAGACGCTTTACAGACCATATACTGTAACATGAAAACAAAAACATTAACAGACACTCGAGGACAGACAGAGACTCAACAAAAGTACAGCAGAAGAACACAACAGAAATAGACGGCAATGGGAGCTTTAATGTCCATGATGATATGGAGAGTTCATGCTGGTGGAGAGATCAGCAGACCCACACCTGTTAAATAACAGTATACCCACGCCTGTTAAATAACAAGGAGTTTTTGTTTTCACTTTGTTTTTACTCAGACAGGCGTGTTGGATATAACTGTTAGTTAGCTAGCTAGTTAAACTCTATTGTTGCCATGGCACAATAATTAGAGCACAATGGCGTACAAACCAAACATGATACATGAGGTAAAGTAAGCACAGTAAGGTTATAACTCGATTGGAGGGAATATGACACACACTTGTCAGTTCCACAAGCAAATATTTAATTACTAAGTTTCGATCATTTCGAAAAAGGATTTTTTCTTGCACAGGAAGAGGGAGCAGAAGCAGAGGGATGTGTCAGCGTCAATAAAGAGAAAGTAGAAGTCGACACAGAGGGGAGAGGGGAGCTCTCAAGAGGAGTGACCACATGTGTCACTTTTGAATCAGTGTCATTTGACTTGTATGAAGTAGCTATACTCCAAAATGTCAAGAGTCGTCAGACTTCCCCCCAAAGTGCCTTACAGGCCCTGGTCATGGAGGATTTGTATCATTTTTTTCCAGAAAAGAGGAAAGACACAAACCGACTGACAAAATGGCCACGGGCTGATTGTGACAAACAGAAGAGGAATCATGAGAGACAGAGGAGAGGCACAGAGAAAGGAAGGAGGCACGCAAGAGAACGAGAGAGAGAGAGAGAGAGAGAGAGAGAGAGAGAGAGAGAGAGAGAGAGCATGAGAGAGAGAGAGAGAGAGAGAGAGAGAGAGCATGAGAGAGAGAGCATGAGAGAGAGAGAGCGAGAGAGAGCATGAGAGAGAGAGACAGAGCGAGAGAAGCAATGAGAGAGGAGGAATGAGAGAGGAGGAATCACAAGAGAAAAAAGAGATAATTGGAATTACAAGTGTGAGACAGAGAGAGAGAGAGAGAGAGAGAGAGAGAGAGAGAGAGAGAGAGAGAGAGAGAGAGAGAGAGAGAGAGAGAGAGAGAGAGAGAGAGAGAGAGAGAGAGAGATAGAGAGAAAGAAAGAAACAGACAAAGAGTGACAAAGACAGAGACAGGGAGAGGGAGAGGGATGGCTAGTCAAGTCAAGTGTATTTCGTTGTCAAAAACCTATGTAGCAGGGTTAGCACAGAAGTTTGAAATTGCGTTTAACCAGTCTCCAATGTGCAATTAGTAGAACTAAACTAACAAAAATTGACAAAGGGATGGAGCTGTAAGGTGTGGGGGGGCAGAGTAGAGTAGAGTAGAGTAGAGTAGAGTAGAGTAGAGTAGAGTAGAGTAGAGTAGAGTAGAGTAGAGTAAAGTAGAGTAAAGTAGAGCAGAGCAGAGCAGAGTAGATTATGTAGGGAGAGGGATGACCAGGGATGGGGTTGTGGGGTGTGGGGTACAGCTACGTAGGGATGGGCTGTGAGGTGTGTGGTGTGAGGTGTGGGGCACAGCTACCTAGGGATGGGATGTGGTGTGAGGTCTTTGGGAAAGCTATAGGGATGGGGTTTTGAGGTGTGGAGGACAGCTACCTAGGGATGTGGCTGTAAGGTGTGAGGTGTGGGGTACACCTACGTAGGGATGGAGCTGTAAGGTGTGGAGGACAGCTACATAACGTAGGGATGGGGTTGTAAGGTGAGGGGCACAGCTACATAGGGATGGGTTTGTGAGGTGAGGGGCACAGCTACATTACGTAGGGATGTGGCTGTGTGGTGTGGGGTACAGCTACGTAGGGATGTGGCTGTGTGGTGTGGAGGACAGCTATATAGGGATGGGGCTGTGTGGTGTAGAGGACAGTAGCTGTAGGGATGGGGCTGTAAGGTGTGGGGCATAGCTACGTAGGGATGTGGCTTGTAAGGTGTGAGGTGTGGAGGACAGCTACGTAGGGATGTGGCTTGTAAGGTGTGGGTGACAGCTACGGTAGAGATGGGGCTGTGAGGTCGGTGTGAGGTGTAGTGGACAACTACGTAGGCATGTGCTGGGCTGTAAGGTGTGTGTGTGCGCTTCGCCGTACGCACCTGTGCAGTCCGGGGAGGACCCGGTCCAGGTGCCGTTGGCGGTGCAGTGTCGCGTGGTGAGGCCCGAGGTCTTGTAGCCCTCCCAGCAGGCGTAGGTCACCGAGCTGGAGAACTGCATGCCGTCGCTGAAGATGATGCGGGAGAAGGCCGGCGTCCCCGGGTTGCCACAGGACACCGCTGAGACGCACGCAGTGGGGCGGGCACACACATGAAAGACAAGGGCAGGGCAGGGGGAGACAGATAAATAAATAAGTCTGACTGTCTGTCTGTCTGTCTGGGAGTGAAAGACCAGATAGGACAGGGGAAGACATATAAATAAATAAGTCTGTCTGTTTGTCTGTCTGTCTGGGAGAGGAAGACAAGATAGGGCAGGGGAAGACATATATATAAATAAGTCTGACTGTCTGTCTGTCTGGGAGTGAAAGGCAAGACAGGATAGGGGGAGACGTATAAATAAGTCTGACTGTCTGTCTGTCTGTCTGGGAGCGAAAGACAAGGGCAGGGGGAGACGTATAAATAAGTCTGACTGTCTGTCTGTCTGGGAGTGAAAGACAAGGGCAGGGGGAGACGTATAAATAAGTCTGTCTGTCTGTCTGTCTGTCTGGGAGAGGAAGACAAGGGCAGGGGGAGACGTATAAATAAGTCTGTCTGTCTGTCTGTCTGTCTGGGAGAGGAAGACAAGATAGGGCAGGGGGAAACATATAAATAAGTCTGACTGTCTGTCTGTCCGTCTGGGAGCGAAAGACAAGGGCAGGGGGAGACGTATAAATAAGTCTGACTGTCTGTCTGTCTGTCTGGGAGTGAAAGACAAGATAGGATAGGGTGAGACGTATAAATAAGTCTGTCTGTCTGTCTGTCTGGTAGCGACTGGCTGGGAGAGTCTTGGCTGTCTGACAGGCACCATAATGCCAAAAGATACGTGTACGTATATAGAGTTTCGACTGTTCAGAAGTCCTATCGTCTATGTGTGAATTCTTGCTATTCATTTATTCTGAAAACATACTTATGAAATCTGTATAAAATGCATTGCGATGGAATTCCCAATACAAATTTTCAGTTTCCCAAAATAATCCAAAATGGATATACAACATTTTGCAACAAAGTTCTTCATATAGAGTTCGAGAATATTCAGACCATTTTTGTCGTCATTTTCCAAGAATTAAATACAGTTTACACCACAGTGGTGAATATTACCACTAAATATGAATATGTTAATGCTAAACTTTAACTATATTTTAATGTTTCTCAGAAAATAATATGACAGATACTATTTGTATACACAAGAAATAAATGAAAGGCTAGGACCTATACAAAAGCCTATACAAAAATCAAATTCTGCTGTTTGTTGTTCTGTACATTGGCCAGACATTTCGATACATTTGGCCAAGTACGTCTTGGTAGATCGATACATGGCAGAGAGAATGCTGTTGAATATTTTAGGCTGTGGTGTGCTCCTTTTGCTGATTTGAAAAAGAAAACAAGTTATAGAGAAACTTGAAGGCTGTAATCCATCTCTTTTTCAAGCTACGGTATGGTGTGCTGCCTACAAATCACCATGTCTACAGTACATATGATTACAATAATAATCATTGTTTGGTCATTGCAAATGCAAATAAAATACTAATTGTCTACCGATTTGTATGTTTTCCCAATATTTTCTTGGACATCTGTAGGTGGTGGTCGGGTGAGGGACATGATCAATTAGCTTTCGTTTTAATTTGGGTAAAACTAGTCGCACAGCAGTCTTTCTAGTCAGCGGCGGCCTGATGTTGAAGGAAAACACAGATGTTCAAAGACAAAGTAAGAAGACAAGCCAGCAGCTGAAGACTCCACTGTCTACTTCCCCCTTACTCAACCAAAGACAACAAGCGAAAACAGCAGGCCTGGACCGGTCATCTGGCATACCGGGCATTTTGCTAGTGGGCCGGTGGGCAGTCCTCAGGGGCCGATGCTGTTGTTTATTTGTTTGCTTGTATGTTTGTTTACATTTTTTTCCATAGAGACCGACCCTCAATTCAGATGGGGGCAACCCATTGGCCTGTCTTAAAATGAGGCAGTGGACTGAACCAATCATAATATTGCAGAAAAGCAGGGGGCCGTGTGTGAGAGGCTGGTCTATGCCAAAAATGCCCGGGCCCGTTTTCGACCCCAGCCCAGTCCTACGAAACAGTCAAGTCAGATGACAAGAGTACAGCTGTGCGGTGGGAGACAGCCAAAGCTGTGTGTCTGTCACACAAGACGCGTATGGGTCACGTGTGGAAAGCTGCTTAATTGCAAGTATGCATACAGGCGTGTATCATCTCTAAGAGAATTTCCTGACTAAATTAAAGCCCCTGATTGAGATCTTGTTCATTAACCCATATTGATGGTATAGTAAATAACCCCCCCATTAGCGCGGCGGCTCTCGTAGTGCGGCACTCACAGGTTCATATCTTCATCTTAATGAGGATGATTATCATTAGGGCTACAATCATCGCATGCAGGCGTTCGTGTTCGCGCTTAATTATTATTACGCCGGCGCATTAAATCAATCACGCTTTCAACAAAACTATTGGTAATTGCAACACATTGCGGTACAAACTTCTTGATGTATAACACTGGAGAACCTGTTGTTGGTTGGAGGAGCCCCGTGGGAAATGTGTGCGTGTGGGGGTGGGGGTGGGGGTGGGGAAGGGGTGTATGTAAATATGGGGAACGTCTATAGCGGTGCTGCTCAAACTGTGGTACGCGTACCACTGGTGGTACTTGAGACATCTCTGGTGGTACTTGGAATGCCATTATGAACCTCTCCTGTACTGACTGGCAAAAGTGAATATGGAAGGCCTTTACTGCGATATTCTAATGTTGGTTGTCAAGGTGGTGGTACTCGGAGAGCTCAATATTTTCTCAGGGGGTACTTCACACAAAAAGTTTGAGAACCACTGGTCTATAGCATGGTGGTATACTATCCTACTGAGGGCATTCATTTAAATTAGCTGTTAAATCAACATGTTTAATAATGAATGACCCCTACTTAATGTATTCCATCGATCCCTGTGTGAAGAAAAAAAAAAATCCATACGTCCTGCACACGTGGCCCCTCCCTCCGCTTGACATGAAGGCTGGGCTGGGGCTGAGATGTATTTGTGGAGCGTTTTCAGAAAACAATCATTGAGGATGTCAAATACTATCTGCGTCAGCCGGATCTGGATTATTATGAAGATGGTAAGAGAGGGGGTATGGAAAATGCATTTTCAGTCTCTATGAAATTCATCTTTCAGAAAATTCACCTGTAATTAAGCAATCCATACCTGATGATGGCAGGCTGACGGAGGGGAGCGGCTTTGAAATAAATGAATCTATCCACATGAGTCATGACGCAATGGAAAATGGCTAATGGACGGCAGGCATAGACTGCATACTGGGCTACTTTCGTACTCAGGGTAATTGAGGCCCATATTGTAGTGTAGGCTTTCATCTGAGCTTCCAGTAATGGCAAAGTTGGGAATGCAAGCCATATGGAAAGGATATTGTGAAATCATACACAGGTTTTGTACACATTTTACAAATTCTCAAAGATTTTTATATGACAGCAGGCCCGCTGACAGGGGTGGGGAGGGGGGGGACACAACCGGGCTTTTTGTCCCGGGCCCAGGGATGAGGGGGGCCCAGAACTGGGCGCTCATTAAGTTTGTGTTTAATGGTTCTATTTTTTTGCGTAGACTACATTCTGGGGTACTTTCGTAATTGAGGCCCGTAGTGTAGTGTAGGCTTTCATCTGAGCTTCCAGTAATGGCAAACTTGGGAATGCTTCATGCTACTTTCTAGATGTTCAGTGGAAGTTCTGAAGTGCAGTGGAAATACAAATTTCCTTCCAAACTCTCATGTAACATACAGTACCACACATAACACACACACAAAGGAACTCTGAGCACCAGACTTATCGGTTGGATAAAGCCCCTTGTGTTGTGTATTATTGCGATTAGCGTCTAATCCACACAAACAGAAGTGCAAACACACACACTTACACACACATGAAAACATACACACACACACACACACACACGAAAACACACACACACGGAAACACACACCCACACACACAAACAAATACATGAGTAAACAAACAATACGCAAAAGCAACCTAAAACACACACACACACACATGCACGCAAACAAACAAGTCAGCACACACGCGCACACACACACACACACACACAGACACACACACACACACGCACACACACACACACACACACACACACACACACACACACACACACACACACACACACACACACACACACACACACACACACACACACACACACACACACACACACACAAAGACCCAATCATTAATTCCAAACAACAAACAAAAGCCATTCATCCGTTCCATATGGATGTCCATCTGTGTGTGCGACACGTGGCATGTGGTGAACGAACGTCAGGAGCGAGAGCTAGAGCTACAGCTCACCTTCACAGACGGGCTGCACGGTAGGCCACTCGTTTGCTATGCGGCCGACCTGGGTTTGATTCCCGGCCCGGGTCCTTTGTCGGCCCTGCCCCATCTCTCTCAACCCACTCACTTCCTGTCACCATCTTCACTATACTATCATAAATAAAGTCAAAAAGACCAAAAAGTATCTTTGAAAAAAAAAAAAGAACTGAGCTCACCTTCGCAGACGGGCTGGACGCCGGTCCAGGAGCCGTTGTGGAGGCAGGTGCGTTCAGCCGAGCCCACCAGCGCGTAGCCCGCCTCGCAGCTGAACCGCAGCAGGCTCTTCACCCGGAACTCCTCGCCCAAACGCGTGCCGTGGGGGGGCAGCCCTGGGTCACCGCAGAGACCCGCACTGCCACCTGGGAACAGGAGAGGGGGGGGTGGAGGGAGAGAGCAGGGTGGAGGGAGAGAGAGAGAGAGAAGGGATAAGGAGGGCAACAAAGAGAGAGAGAGAGAGAGAGAGAGAGAGAGAGAGAGAGAAGGGATAAGGAGGGCAACAACGAGAGAGAGAGAGAGAAGGGGAGTGAAAGAGAAGAGAAAGAGACACAGACAGAGAGAGAGAGAGACAGAGAGAGAGAGCGACAGAGAGAGAGAGAGAGAGAGAGAGAGAGAGCGACAGAGAGAGAGCGACAGAGAGAGAGAGAGAGAGAGAGAGAGAGCGACAGAGAGAGAGTGAGAAAGACAGAGACAGAGACAGAGACAGAGACAGAGACAGAGACAGAGACAGAGACAGAGACAGAGAGAAGGGAGAAGGGGGTTGACAAAGACAGAGAGAGAGGTGGGAGTGAAAGAGAAGAGAAAGAGAGACAGAGAGAGATAGATAGAGAGAGAGAGAAAGAGAGAAAGACAAAGAAAAAGACAAAGGGAGAGGGGGGGATAGAGAGCAGAGAAACCTGTCACCTCACCACAACAAAGACAAGCGTCACATACAGGTTAATCACCGGCAGTCATGACTGAACAGGGAAACCATGGAAACCATTAGGAGCTAGGTGTGAAGTGAGGAGCTTGCACTGCTGCTGCTGCTGCTGCCTCGACACACTCTATTCATGAAACAAGACATTTACTGGAAAACACTCCTGCATACAGTGGCGGTTCTACTCATTTGAGGGCCCCAGGTGAAATATAGACATGGGGCCCGTTTTTCTGGCATTTGACTATTGGGGGCCCCAGAGTGGACCGTTTTGATGGGGCCCTAGGCATTTGCCTAGTTGGCCTATTGGTAAAGCCAGCTCTGCTTGCATACAGTACGTGCACATTTAAAACCCTTGTCAATATGGATGGTAATAGGTGACTTTTTAAAATAACGGCTCTCGCTGGAGATATAGAGTAATTGCGGGCAGCCTGTACTTTATTGTTTTAAATGTGATAATTGTCCTGGGGTCTTGGTTCACAGGGGCTATGACGTCAACGATGGATGGGAGAGGAACAGCAGTTGTCCCAGTTAGAAGCCATCACTGCACTGCGATGAATAACACCAAACAATTACTCCCCATAACTCCAAATGAAGACGACATCCAAGGTCAGTTGGGCAACCTTGAGAATGGAACATACAGTAGAAAATGTGAATGTGCGTATTGTACTGAGTGTAGTTTTGGCTGCCGTTTATGGCCAAGAAATGCCAGACAGTTGAAATTAAATGGCAAAGTGCCCAGAGGTGTTGACTTGGTGTACGCACTGTAAAGATGGAAGACATATTAGAAGAACCAAAAGACTGTGCTGAAAGACTGCCTGACTGAGTGGCTGCCTGCGTGCGTGGGTAGCAGTGTTTTCAGTTTTCAGCTTCTTTTTAAAGTTACATCTACGGATAGTCTGAATTAGCTGCATCTAAAGTAGAGTCAATATGGAGAGTGTGGCGAGCACCTTGGGGCTATGGGGAACTATGATGAATGCCGAAAATAAGGTTTGACCTCAAAATGTGACCTTAAACTTTACAGCATACTATGAATTTATACTCTACGACTACGTAATCACATAATCTTATACTTAGTGCATACGTAGCAAGAAAACATTAACTTTGATTTTGTAACAGAGAAAAAAGCAACAAGTACACCATTCCCGTTTGCTTGCTGGCTCTTTCGGTTAAGATTGCCTTCTTCTCTCCACGACCTTCACAGGGGCCGGGACATGGGGTTGGAGAGTACAGCAGCCAGAGAGTCCAGCAGACGGTCACTCCTCAGACTGGGGGGGGGGTGTCCTGGTGGTGTGTGTGTGTGGGGGGGTATCTGTCTGGCAGAAGTAGGTTAAAGCATGGAGGTGGTGGTGGTGGTGGTGGTGGTGGGGGAAGGGGGGTTAGGCGTGCCTTTGGACTGCCAGGGCATGGGAGAGTAGGGCGAGGACGGAGGTAGTGGTCTAAGTGGTGGTGGTGGGTGGTGGTGGTGGTGGTGCGGGGGGTGGGAGGTTTGTTGGGGAGGGCCTGTAGTCAGCCAGGGCATGGGAGAGGAGGGGGAGGAGGGAGGTGGTGGTGGTGTGTGTGTGTGTGTGTGGGGGGGGGGTATCTGTTTGGCAGATGTAGGTTAGAGCACAGAGGTGGTGGTGGTGGTGGGGCGAGGGGAAGGAGGGTTTCCTGTGCTCAGCCAGGGCAGGGCTGGACTGGTAATCTAGCATACAGGGCATTTTCCCAGTGGGCCGGTGTCCTGTCTATATGAGCGACCCATCGAGATGTGATTCTCTTCGCTACTGAGCATGCGCACGCATGCGCACACCCTCGCGGTGGTTTTCGCGGGTAATTGCCCATCGAATTGTGAGACCACAAGTTACGATAGGATCCCCTGAGACTGTCAACTTTAGTGACTCAAACTGTAGCCTATGTCCTCCTGAGGTTACCGTCATCCTTAGTCTAGTTAGCCTACAGCCTGTCCACCGACTGTCATGGACTGAAAGTTACAGGATCATCCAGCAGATCATTGGAAAATCTGCGAAATAGCGTGGCCTCGTAGGCTACATTTGCTACTTTGTTGCCTAACCGTAATCGCTCACACGCTCAGCCTCGAACATTGTAACATCGATCAGAAAAACTACCGGTATTTATGTAGCCTAGAGGAGGCGTTCTCATTGCAAAATGGAAAAAAATCGCCACCTGATTGAGCTGTCAAAATGCTCCCTCCACCCTTTTCACTCAAGAATTTGAATCGACTGCATTGTAAAATGCCTCAACATGGTAATAAGAAATGCACTGGTGGGGATATGAAAATATGATTCCGGTCATTAAAAGACAGACATCTGCCAAAACAAAGCCACAGTACGATATCTGCTATCTGGGAATATCTGTTTATCCCCATAGCACATGATTTCATGTAGAAATTTGCCTTGCGAGCCCACGTCGCATTGAAACCAAACCAACAGCAAATGACTGCATTAAACAACCCGTAGCCAGGCCCTGATCCCAAACACTTTCTCCAGTAGCCTATTTGCGCAAACTCAACTCAGTCTCTTTCATATGGCGTTTCTTAACTTGCTCAAACGAGAGGCTCGCGGTTGTCAGCAGCCGCATGTTCTTATTAAACTCCGCACGAACGATTGCACACCCCTGTCCGTGAAATAAACAAAGTAATGGTTATTAAAACAGTCTTTCGTGGACCGATTGAAACGCCTTCCGCGGAAAGTCAAGGTCGCTCATTTAGATGAGGCATCGCAAATCGACAGAACACCACTATCGAATAGGGCGACCGGTCGCTCATCTCGACGAGGCAACACATCTCGACAGAACACCGGCAGTCCTCAGGGGCCGATGTTGTTGGATATTGTATACTTGTTTTTTTCTCCCTTTGAGACCTGCCCTCAATTTAGATGAGGCAGGCCCATTTGTCTATCTTTAAAACCTTTAACCTTTAAGAGGGTGGGTTTTTGAACATTCTATAAAAAGAATGTGTTCTATAACAATGCAAGATTCTAAAATTCCACATTTTATTGAATGGCACCCAGAGTTCTTTTACTGCCCGAACATTCCCGTTACACCGGTGTGACGGTACAGTCTTGAAGGCTGATGCAGACAGCGTAATGAGCTCGTAGAAAAGTATGGGGGTGTGAGGGGCTGGTCTACATATGAGGAAAATGACCGGGCTGTTTTTCAGTCCAAGTCCAGGAGGTAAGGATATTGTTGCGCTCTAGATGTTACGAAAAATAGCTAGGTGCGTGGACCCAAAAGAAGTAAGGTATAAGGTTGGAGCAGGTTCGCACACTAACCAAGACACAAAGGTCAAGCACAAGGAGTTTTTTTTATTAGAGCAGGGTAGAGCAGACGTTTCAGGCTGTTGCCATCATCAGTCCCAGTCCAGCCCTGAGCTAGGGCATGGTAGAGCAGTATTCAAGTATGTGGGTGGTGGTGGCAGTGGAAAAGGTATCTGGCTAGGAGCAGGTTAAAGCACGGAGGTAGTGGTGTTGGGAGTGGGGGGTGGGGTAGTGGTTGGGGGCTGCTGTATCAGTTTGGCTGGGAACAGATTTTTTTTTTTTGAAGTTATTTTTTGGGGCTTTTTGGGCTTTTTATAGGACAGTGTGAGAGTAGACAGGAGATCACTGGGAGAGAGAGATGGAGTAGGCCTGGGAAATGACCCCGGCCGGACTCAAACCGGGGTCCCCGTGGGCAATGTAAGCCCAAATGTGGGGGGGCTTAGTGCACTGCGCCACAGCGCCCCGCCCAGGCAGGGAGCGGATTAAATTAGGAAGGCGATGTCTGTGGTTGAGCAGGTTGTGTCTTTTCTGTGTAGTATGCAGTAAAAAAAAGTGTTAATTCAGTGTTCCTTCAGCACTTAGGGACTCAATTAGAGTCTTTTTCTAGTGTATTTGGTCCCAGAGTCCACTCAACTAGGCGTAGAATGAACACATCTTCTACTGTGGAGCAGAAGAGGCAGGTGTCTCTGCCCAGCTGGGGGCAAGGCAGGCCAGGATGGAAGAGGAGGGAGGAACCACAGTCTAGCCTCTGCTCATGTAGAGACAGGAGGGCGGCAGTCTAGCCTCTGCTGTTCATGCAGTATTGGTGGAGTAGGATGGGGGCGGTGTTGTCTGTTTATTCGCTTAAGGGCAAGGAAGGCAGGGTGCCTCTCTTCATGCAACTTTTAGGTGCAGTAAAAAAGGGGGTGTCTGTGTACTCGCTTGGGGGCAAGAGAGGCGGGGTGTCTCTGCCTCAGGCAGGGGGTGGTAGCGGGGTGTCTGAACACACAGGCAGGCAGTAGAGTAGAGCAGATAGAAGAGGTGGGGTGTCTCTGCACATAGGCAGTAGAATAAAAGTGTGTGTGTGTATGTATGGGGGTGTGTGTGTGTGGGGGGTGGGGGTAGGTCGGTCTGCATATAGGCAGTAGAATAAAAGTGTGTGTGTGTGTGTGTGTGGGGCGGGGGTAGGTGGGTCTGCATATAGGCAGGCCATGGTAGAGAATAAGAGGTGGGGTGTCTGCACATAGGCAACGTAGGGGGCAACCGTAGCCTAGTGGTTAGAGAGTTGGTCTTTCAATCTAAGGGTTGCTGGTTAGAATCCCCCCTGACCTCTCCCTACATCTCCATCCATTGAGCAAGGCACCTAACCCCACATTGCTCCAGGGACTGTAACCAATACCCTGAAAAATAATAGTTGTAAGTCGCTTTGAATAAAATGAAAGCGTCAGCTAAGTGCAATGTAATGTAATGTAATGTAAAATATATAGAAAAGTACAAGAGGAGGGTCTCTGCACATTGTCTCTGGTAGAGAATAAAGAGCCGTACACACGTCGCTGCTAGTTACTCACTCAGCGAATGAACTCAATAGAATAGAATATTGTGTGTGTGTGGTGTGTGTGTGGGCTACTCACCCGAGCAGTATGGCGTGGAGCATGGTGTGTGTGTGTGTGTGCTACGTACCCGAGCAGTATGGTGTGTGTGTGTGTGTGTGTGCTACGTACCCGAGCAGTATGGCGTGTGTGTGTGTGTGTGCTACGTACCCGAGCAGTATGGTGTGTGTGTGTGTGTGTGTGTGTGTGTGCAGGGGCGCAACTACTCTTTTCTGGGGGGGTATGCAAGAACGATTTTGGTGTGCCCCTCCCCCCAAAAAACACTTAATAATTATTTGGCGCCCTCCAACGCCATCTCTTTGGTGCCCCCCTCTCTCTGGCGCCCCCCTGCAACGCATATACTGTAGTTGCGCCCCTGTGTGTGTGTGTGTGTGTGCTACGTACCCGAGCAGTATGGCGTGGAGCATGGTGTGTGTGTGTGTGTGTGTGCTACGTACCCGAGCAGTATGGCGTGGAGTGTGTGTGTGTGTGTGTGCTACGTACCCGAGCAGTATGGCGTGGAACATGGTGTGTGTGTGCTACGTACCCGAGCAGTATGGCGTGGAGCATGGTGTGTGTGTGTGTGTGTGTGTGTGTGTGTGTGTGTGTGTGTCTGTGCGTGTGTGTGTGTGCGCGCGCGTGTGTGTGTGTGTGTGTGTGTGTGTGTGCGTGCGTGTGTGTGTGCATGTGTGTGTGTGGTCGGTGTGTGTGTGTGTGCTACGTACCTGAGCAGTATGGCGTGGAGCATGGTGTGTGTGTGTGTAAGTGTGTGTGTGGTGTGTGTGTGTGTGTGTGCTTCGTACCAGAGCAGTATGGCGTGGTGCATGGTGTGTGTGTGGTGTGTGTGTGTGTGTGTGCTACGTACCCGAGCAGTATGGCGTGTGTGTGTGTGTGTGTGTGTGTGTGTGCTAGGTACCCGAGCAGTATGGCGTGGTGCATGGTGTGTGTGTGTGTGTGTGTGTGTGTGTGTGTGTGTGTGTGTGTGTGTGTGTGTGTGCTACGTACCCGAGCAGTATGGCGTGTGTGTGTGTGTGTGTGTGTGTGCTACGTACCCGAGCAGTATG
>NC_085880.1:43932076-43944576 GCF_034702125.1 Engraulis encrasicolus | reverse complement strand
AGAACAAGGAAGTAGCGAGACGACCAATCATAGTGCCTTTTTGTCTGCGTACTCCGCGTCCGTCCGACGGATAGTTAGAATTTTTTGGAGGCGCTCGACGACGGGCGCAGAGCCTCTGAGAGGGGGGCGTGGACTCGCATAGACAGAAAACAGACGGACGCAGAGGCTATGCGTCCTAAGCATAAATCTAGCTTAACCCCTCCAAACGGAGTCTGCCTGTCCGAACCCCTGCCTTTTTAGGGCTACAAAGCCCTCCCCCTTACCCCTACCCCTCTGCCTTAACGAGTATTGGGATACCCCTATCCCTACACAAAACGGAGGGGGAGGGGTAAGGGGTAGAGCCAATTGAGATTGGGCCTTAGTTATGTTATGCAGGGAAGCTCTCTCGGAAGAGATGAGTTTTCACTAGCTGAAGGTTGAGAGCAATGACCCTGCTACTGTAGAAAAGTGGTCACTTATTCCACCATTAAGGGACAATGGCAGAAAACCGTTTGGACTGGGACCGCCTTGCTTGAGTAGAGGACAAGGATAAACAGTTGGTACAGTACAGTTCAGTGTAGTCGACAGTATTTCATACATTTGTCCTTTCTTCCTTCCCTAAGAGTAACAAGTTTGTTGTTTGCACAAGTTTGTTGCCTCCACCAAACTTGTGAATGTGACTTTGCAGACAATGCTACCTTGAGTTTAAATATTTCCAATAATACAAAACTTGTCATTGTGCATATTTTATTCTTCCCTCTTTCTCTTTCAAATCGAGTAACAAAGTTTGTTGCCTGCATGCAGCTTATGAATGTGACTATGTCTTGGCCTCTTTGTGAGCTGACTTCTCTCTGAGTTCAAATGTTGCATTTTGCCGAGACGGAAAACATATTCAAATGCTACACTTTCTTGAAAAGAACAAAAATCTCGGCTCTCTACCTCATCTCTCCACTCACTGTTGCATCTTCTCTCTCTGTGCTAGAAAACACGTATTCCGATCCGATGCTCCACTCTTTCTTTAAAAATAAAACCCCTCTCTCTCACTCACTCTCTGGATTTCACCACTTGCTGCATCTCAAGTAACACACATCTAAGGAGCGGTAACAAGGAAGTGGCTACAGTTGAGGACGATATTATTAGCCCCCCTCCTGAAATTAGACATTTCTCTTGATTTCTCAGTAAGAATGACCATTATTCACCGTTTCTGTTATTCTGGAAACAAATACACTGATGGAGATAATGTTCAATGAGTTGAATTTAGATTTTTCTATTGTTACGATGAGTTTAAACAAAAAAGGGCAAAAATGACAAGGACAAAATTATTAGCCCCCTGATCATTAATAGTCAATATGGCGCCATTTATGAACCAAAACTGACAACAGGCTCTGATAAGTTGCTACCTAGGTTGGCACATGCCCCACTAGGGATTTTGGCCCATTTCTTCACTGCAAAGTGTTCTAGCTGGTCCAAATCGCATGGATGCTGAGCATAGACATTAACCACAGACTCTCAGTGGGATTGAGGACTGGACTATGATCGGGTGATTCCAATATCATGCTTTTAGTGTCCTTGAAGAACCTCTGAACTAATCTAAATGTATGCTTTGGGTTACAATGTTGTTGGAAGACCCAGCAATCCAGATTCAGACCCAGACTCCCTGTGTCTGAGGCTGAATAACAGACTAAACTTGATGCCCTTCCACTATGTGTAACTGTGGAAACTGCTTAGCCTCGTTAGACCAAAGAAGCATTGGACACCTGCCTAGATGATTGTTATTGACCTGGCCTCACCTGGAGGTTTTTTCCCCCCCAAGAAAGACAGTTGTTAGGGCTTGTCATCATATTGGGCTTTGGGGCCATCATCACAGAAGAACCCCTTTACTAAAGGCAGTGCATATCAGAGTGTTATTGAGCTTTGCCTGTGAACATTTGAAAGTCAAAAATGAGTTTTGAACGTCTCTGCTTTCATCTGATGATATTCAATTGCACCTGCTTTGATGCATGAATTCTGCTTCTGTCAGGTGAAGAAAGGGATAGACCTTGAATCGTTATAAGATGGTTTCCACAATTAAACACGGTGGTGGATGCATCATTCTGTGGCAGCCTCAGCCACAGGAAACCTTGTTTGGGTGTACGGCACCATAAAAACTGAAAATTATGATAGAATGTGGAAAGTGACCTTGCAAAAATATGCTCATAGAGGGAGTTAAGATCTTCACTGGATCTTTCAATAAGATAATAACCCAAAACTTGCATCCAAAATAGTTCAAATGTTCTTCAGGGATACTAAAACCATGGTCATGGAGTGGTTCAGACCTCAATCCTTTAGATAGTATTTGAAGAGTGCTGAAAATGAATGTCCATCTTCAACATCCATGCAATTTGGACCAGCTTAACTATTTGCAATGAAAAAAATGGGCCAAAATCCCTGGTAGGACATGTGCCAACATAGTTAACAACTAATCAAAGTGCCTGGTGTCATTTTTTGTTCATAAATGGCACTGTATTGACTATTAATGATAAGGGGGCTAATAATTTTGTCCTTGCCATTTTTACACTTTTTTGTTTAAACTCATTGTGAAAATGGAAAACTCCAAATGTAACTTATTGGATACTATCTCCATGGTGTATTCGTTTCCAGAATAACATGCATTTATTAATAATGATCATTCTCAATTATCAATGAAGAGATATGTCTAATTTCAGGAGGGGGGCTAATAATATCGTCCTCAACTGTACTGTACTGTACTGTACTGTACTGTACTGTACTCGACTCTGATCCGCAGACTTGGCTAGCCCTTAGCCTTCAGTCACTGCCCTTCAGTCTGATGGAAAAAGAAAAGAGAAAAGGAGAGAGAGAGAGAGAGAGAGAGAGAGAGAGAGAGAGAGGAAGAGACAGAGAGAGAGAAAGAGAGAAACAGGAAGAGAGAGAGAGAGGAAGAGAGGGAGAGAGAGAGAGAGAGAGAGAGAGAGAGAGAGAGAGAGAGAGAGAGAGAACAAGGAAGAGAGAGAGAGAAAGAGAGAGAGAATAAGGAAGAGAGAGAGAGAGAGAGAGAGAGAGAGAGAGAGAGAGAGAGAGAGAGAAATAGGAAGAGAGAGAGAGAGAGAGAGAGAGAGAGAGAGAGGGAGAGAGAGAGAGAGAGAGAGAGAAAGGGAGAGAGAGAGAGAGAGAGAGAGAGAGAAAGGGAGAGAGAGAGAGAGAGAGAGAGAGAGAGAGAGAGAGAGAAGGTGAAGGAGCGGAGTTTAAGTCATGTCCAGGGGAAACAAAACAGATTGCTTTGCCTCAGTGACACCTGCCAATGCCTTGGCAGTCAATTGGGCCCCCAGGGAGAAGTGGGCAGGGGAGAGGACGGGGGAAAAAACAACCCTGAAAAATTGATAATTGGCACCTGTTATTGGCATGCTTCTGCTTTTATTAGAGCCTCTATTATTTGAAAGGCCCAGTGAAAAAAGAAAAAAAAAGATGATGATTGTTGGACACCCGTTAGAAGTGAATTGTCAGAGATAGAATGTCAGTGTTATGAGTCTATAGAGAGAGATCTTTCTGCTTCTCATATGAAAAAAGGCTGGGCCTGTCTCGTTAAAACATAGATTTCTGTCAATGTCAGATTTCAGTATGTATCACGAAACTACACATTCTAGTTGCAGTGCACAGTACAATTGTAAGGTTGGTGGAAAAAATCCTGTAGAAAATGTGCACCCCTAACATGTGAACAATAGTCCAACTTACAGACCATAGCCCTAAACATACAGTAAAAACACAGCATGTGCAGACTTAGGCTACAGTGCTTGTCTGTATTTAAGTATTAAATTGCCTAACAGGTACTGTACGCTGTACGGTTCCTTGGACTCTAACTCCCAGTCTGTAACCCCAAAACGCACACAGCAGAGCAGGGCTAACCTACTGGAGTGCATCATGCCTAATGGTAGCACTTACCTGGAGCTCTCTTTGTAATAACCTTAAAACGTCCCACCCATGATTTATCATGCAATTACCTAGCTAGGTGTTTATTTGGGAACATGAATATTTAAACCTTCAACACCACGTGGCTATGGGCAAATGCCAAACATCCATTTGACTAAGTATGACTTGGAATGAAAGCAACAAAAAAAACCTTATTGTTGATTATCTGAGAATTGTGCTTCCAAAGATGATTCAAAATGCATATGTATGTAAGATAAAGTGCACATTTTCCATTCTGTGTTAATTTTAGGATGGGATTTTATGAGTATTGATAAATAAAACAAGGCCCTCTCTGTGCCAAGAAAATGCATTCTTCTTTTCTTGTCACACAGGCAACCCTGTGCAATCAATAAACATGACTGGAATATTTAATACAGAGAGAGAAAGAAAGAGAAAGGGAGAATGAAAAACAGAGAGAAAGACAGAGAGAACGAGACGGAGAAAGATAGAGCGAGAGAGAGATAGGGAGAGAGAGAGAGAGAGAGAGAGAGAGAGAGAGAGAGAGAGAGAGAGAGAGAGAGAGAGAGAGAGAGAGAGATGGAGAAAGAGAGAGAGATAGTGAAAAAGAGAAGGAGAGAAAGAAAGGGAAAGAGAATAAAACAGATAAAAACAGAAAGCGAGAGAGAGCGAGAGAGGGAGAGAGAGATGGAGAAAGAGAGAGAGAGAGATAGTGAAGAAGAGAAGGAGAGAAAGAAAGGGAAAGAACAGAGAATAAAACAGATAAAACCAGAAAGCGAGAAGGAGAGAGATAGAGAGAGAGAGAGATCGAAAGAGAGAGAGAGAGAGAGAGAGAGAGAGAGAGAGAGAGAGAGAGAGAGAGAGAGAGAGAGAGAGAGAGAGAGAGAGGAGGACGAGGAGGAGGAGAGAAAGAAAGGGTAAGAGAATAAGAGAATAAAACAAATAAAACCAGAAAGTGAGAGGGAAAGAGAGAGCAAGGGAGAGAGGAAGAGAGAGAGAGAGAGAGACAGAGACAGAGAGAGAGAGAGATGAAGAGAGAGAGAGAGATAGATTGAGAGAGAGAGAGAGAGAGAGAGAGAGAGAGGAGAGAGAAAGAGAGAGAGAGGAGAGGAGAGAGGAGAGAGAGAGAGAGAGAGAGAGAGAAAGAGAGAGAGAAGGAGGGAGGAAGAGGAGGAGGGAGGAGGAGATGCTGCTGCAACATATTCTCACTGTCTCCCTCAGCTTGTTTCATGGAACAGTAATTCTGCAGAGAGAGGAGAGCATAGTAACACCAGCAGCTTTTCAGCATCGCATCACATCTCAGAGTGGCTGACTTACTGCACACTGCTGCCAGTTCAGCCTGCATGTCAACACATGTACAGGCAACGACAAGCCTGACCACATGGCCGCTGACAGCTTTCGCTGGGCCCAGGACAAAAGTCATCTGAAAGGGCCCCCTTCCCAGTACATACAATGTAATGTGGACCCAATTCTTGGCCCCCTATCTCCCTGGGCCCAGAACAACATACCCTTTTGTCCCCCCATGTTGGCGGGCCTGAGCCTGACCACAATGGCCCCTGCCACAGCAAGACAGGCCCATCAATATTTAACACCACCACGCCTGCCTGCAGGCTAGCTAACTACATTGCTCTTTCTTGAGGGAAAAAAAAACTTAAAGCTAATATTCATATGAACTTTCATGCAATCTATATTTTAATTTTTTAATACAGCAGTTGATTGAGTGAGGTGAAGTAGGCCTTGTGTTTGCCTGTTCGTAGAGTGAGTGATGCTAACTGAATTTCATTCTCCAGGTCGGGAAAATTCCAAGAAGCAATAAAGGAGTGAACGCCACTTAAATTGTATATACTGCAATCAGAATCAGTAGTCTGATTGGGTCCTAGTCTGCCTACTAGGTCAGGCTTTCTCAACGGGGGCTCTACAGCCTCCCTCCACCCAGGGCGGGCGTTGAGAAGGATACAACTGAGGGTGGGTGGTGCTTAGTTGCCATTGGGGGGCATTTGTCTATTTTATTCTTTAATACTAAGATCGTCGTTAGCTTATGATCAGGTGTGTGTGTGTGTGTCTGTGTGTTGGGATTTGAGAGATGTCCATTAGAGATGGGTTTGAGAGATGTCCATTCATCCAGCCTCGGAGCACCTTCCAGTCTATGGGAGCCCTGCCAGATCAAGAGCTGTGAACAAGCTGAGTGCAGCAGCCAGGGGTGAAAGGGGCCAAAGCGCTAGGCTGAAACCTGACTCTGAAGTATACAGTAGAATCAGCTCTACAGACCTGCTCAACATTGTAATGATCGGAGAGAATAGTCTTTTATTGTACATAGTATGTAGCAAGTGTGGCAAACGATCCCTTAGCGGCCCTTTGATTGTGGGGATTGTGGGGGAGGTGGGACGAAAATATATAAAACAAAACCTTAACGTTGCTTAAAATTGCTTAGGCTGGCAAATCCTGACCTTTCTGGTCCCTTTGGGGAGCCGTAATTGTTTCTGGGGATAAATAACAGAAGGGGAAGAATGTAAAGAATGTGTGCTGCCTCTTGAAGCTGGCTTCATTGTGAGCACGTATAAAGATGAAAAAAGAAAAACCCTATAAAAAAATATCTGAGTCATGGTGTATAAGCACCGAGCTGACCACCTCACACACAGGGAGAGAGGAGGGAACGGGTCCAGTCCCCTTTTATTTCGGTGCAGACGGCAGCTTTTTTTTCTCTCCCACAGGAACACAATAAAGAAGAGAGGTAGAGACTACTGTGTAGGGAATAATGACACATCAAGAACTACTGCCTTTTCATCATTACATTACAAAACACACACTGTCGGTAAAGGGCCAAACCATTCATGTCCTGCCGAGAGGCGTAAATGGCTGAACTATTAAAATGCTTAATGTTTCAAGCAACAAAATTAGCGACTATTACTCACTCGATGGCTGACTCGCTGAATCTTTCTGGGGTTCTCCTTCGAAGAAGACAAACCAACGGACCCTAGGGGAGGGGGGGCCCTAGATTGCGGCTTAATTACACTGCGCCACATAAAAAATCGCTGTGTCACTCGCACCCACTATAAATGAGTCTAGTCAGAGCAAAGTAGCCATATTAGTGGTAATCAGTACAGGGCAATGGTGTACATTTAAAGCATGGACCACAGCCTGGAAACTGAACACTGAAAAAGGCAGCACACTCTCTCCATCCTTGTGTGTACCCTTGCACACTGGAAGAGCTAAAAGAGCTAAATGTCTATTTTTGGTATTTCAAAATGGCAGACACGGAGAAGGTCCACCTTTTCATGTGTGTCATAATGAATGCCAGCCATAATGAATACTTAAACATTTGTGAATGGACAATATGAATTCTGGAAATGAGCTACTAACACTATTACACAGTGCATCTTTAACCTTTAAGAGTGTACCGTCACACCGGTGTGACGGGAATGTTCGGGCAGTGAAAGTTCTATAGAATTCTGGGCGTCATTCAATACAATATGGAATTGTAGAATCTTGCATTGTTATAGAACACATTCTTTTTATAGAATGTTCAAAAACCCACCCTCTTAAGAACTTCAAGTCACTTTGAATGAAAGAGTCAGTTAGGAGTAATGTAATGTAATGTAATGTAATGTAATGCATGTGTCCTGGAAACTGAAAAAGAAGACAGCATACTCTGCCCATCCTTACCCTTGCACACGGGCAGAGAGTTGCTCCACTGGCCGTTCATGCGGCACTGTGCCCTGGGCGCTCCGTGCAGCACGTAGCCCGTGATGCAGCTGAAGTTCACCACGTCGTTCAGGTTGAACTCGCTGCCGTTGGTGCGGCCGTTGGCTGGGTTGCCCGGGTGACCACAGGTGATCGCTGCGGATAATTACAAGAATGTTTTAGCCCTGGCCTCGCCCGTACGTACTTCCTGTGGTGCTACAGGAAATGATATGACAAAAGCACTCTGGCAAAGCCGACTATCTGATTTGTATCCAGTGAACACTGAGCCAAAGACTCGTCTATTCGAGCAAGATGCACCTGATGTAATAGGGTCCAGGAAAAGTACAGGCTTGATGTATCTAACTCTAATAGGAGGACCTTTGATTGACCAACAGCTTGAAGGAGGGAGAAGCTTTTAAGGTGATTGCTGGTAGCTAAGTCAGAGGTAAAGGTTCTGATTGTTCTAAAATCAGATTACTTGTTGCTGTTACCAGTAGCACGCAGAGACATTTGGTAGATGAGGGTTAACGAAGCTCTCTAAGAAGTCTGAAATCACCAGAGCTCGTCAGTATCAAGGTAAAGGATAAGTAGACAGCTTTATTAAGAAGAAAACACAACCCACACACTTTGTCTGTGCAATTATGCTTTTATATTGATATGGACCATGGTTTACTCTCTCTGAAAAAATGCCTAACAACCAAAAGCTTGCACAGATCTTAGATCTAAAAAAGGAAACATAACTACATAGTAGAAGAATGTGTGCTGATTTGTTTATTCTTTGCTAAAGTCGTGTCGCAATGGAAGTAAAAAAACCCCCAAAAAAACGGCAGTATAAATAGAGAGACTGCAATTACACAGTTTGAGGCAGAGAGGCTCAATAAGCAACACACACACACGCGCGCACACGCACACGCACACACTGACACGCACGCACGCACGCACGCACGCACGCACGCACGCACGCACGCACGCACGCACGCACGCACGCACGCACGCACACACACACACACACACCACCAGATACTCACGGACACAAACGGGGGCCTGTCCCGACCACCTGTGGTCCTGCTGGCATATGCGGACGGAGGTGCCGATTAGCCGAAAGCCCATGTTGCACTGGTACACAACCGTGTCCCGATAACTGGATCCGTCCCCGCTGATGTGTCCATTGACGATGGGATCTGGGGAGTCGCAGTGCCCAGCTGTGAAGCAACAAGACATTATTAAACTGTTACAAGGGGGGGTGGGGGCGGAAATGCATAAAATATAAACAAACTCAACAACACATTTACACAATGTGTGGCGCCTGTTGTGATTAGAGTGTGCTTAGCAACACAGTTTGAAGTATTGAAAAACACATGGGAATGTTTGAATGCTTTGCCTTCTGCTTGTAATGGACATACTGTGGTCTCTTCAATCGCACGTATTGCTCTGTCGCTTGAATCGCATTGCGCCTGGTCTATTCACGCGGTTAGAGCCATGGCTAGGCCAAGCTTGCCTACTCTTGCCCTTAAAGGGACACTGCAGGAAATGGTCAAAAAAGGTACTGCAACTATGCTGCTCATTGACACTGGGCTGCCTATTGCAGAATTTGATCTTTACATGCAAGTTTACTAAGTAATAAACAAATATTTTCTAGTGTGGTCTAAGTACAGTCATTTTTGCAGCTAAAAATGGCTATTTTTGGAAATTCAAAATGGTGGACCATGGAGAAGATCCCCCTTTTCATGTATGAAAAGTGCAATTTTTCTAGTCACAGTGAATACTTAGAATTTGATGGTGGTGGTAAGTATTCATGAAAAAGGTAACATTAGTGAATGGGCAGCATGTATTCTGGAAATAAACAACTAAAAATCTCACACAGTGTCCCTTTAAACGGGCTCTTGTCAAAGCTGGAGCCCTACAGTTGCCTTCATTTCTGCACCACTTCCCCTTGCATGAGTACAAGGGCATAGACAAGCCATTGTGAAAGACCTCCATTCCAGTCTGTTATTTCCATGAAACATCCACCCCTCTCTCCCAGGGGCGTAGCAGCAATTATGGGCCCTATGTACAATCAGCTCCAATGGACACCCCCCCCCCCCCCCCAGCAATATATCTTCATAAATCAGACTACTGTGTGGGCCCCCTATACACATGGGGCCCTGGTGACTCCGTCACACTTTAACTCCCCCTGTACAACACCCCTGCTCTCTCCCCCTCTCCCTCCTCCTCTCCCCCTCTCCCTCTCTCTCCTCTTCTCCCTCCCCCTCCACCTCCTCCCTTCCACGTGCCACCAAAAGTGCTGTAGGCTAAAATTGACATGGTCATTTCTATACATTAGGCCCATGCATCAAACTCCCTGGCTGCCTATGGCTCCAGACTGCCATGCCTCATTCTGACAGCGTGTCACAACGTGAGACCAATACATAAAGTGCATATCGACACCAATGCTCTATTAAATGGAAATCAGACCAACGAACAGAGATCTGGAAAATATGGCAAGGATACAGCCCTCTGACGCAAATGCCTAAGCACTTTCATTGCAAACGTAATACACAATGCTAAATATAGGAGTAGATTAACAGAAAAGCAAATGTCAGAAATAATAATGCAATAGTAATAATGCCAGTAGAGTCTGGTGATGGTTATTTCAAGACATGTTTTTAAGTAGTGGCGCCAAGGTTAAGTGTTGAGAAGACAAAATATATTGAAAATACAAATAAATTGGGTATTACCAGATACACCGTATGGATATGTTGATATAAACACAATTTTGCAATAGGACATCAATAGTAAGTCGTAATACGTATTTATGAACACACATTTATAAAATCAGCAGATCTCTCAGTTCTCAAACACGTTACAAAAAGTCTAAAGTTGTTTAATTTATTTCAGGCAATAATCATTGATAGCCTAGTCTGGTGATATTGCTTCTTTCAGTAAGATTGGGTGGGATTTATTTTTGTGCTTCCTCTTATGAATCTGAAAATGATGAGTACTTTCACCACAAATACATTATTGTGCACCCATACCTGAAACACAGGGGTGAGAGGAATGGGATCTAATAGATTAGGAGACATACATCTTTTAAAACTTTTCCAAATAAGGTCTGTCTGTGTGCATCAGTACATAAACAAAGCAAGCGTACAGACAAAACAACTGAACAATGCATTGGCATATATTGTTAGAATGCTACTACAGCTAAGCCTCAGTGTATGGAAGATGGTTGCTATATGCTCAGACTTGTAGCCCAAAGGTTGCTGGTTCGACTCCCGACCCGCCAGGTTGGTGGGCAGAGAAATGAACTAGTGCTCTCCTCCATTCTCCTCCATGACAGAGGTACCCTAAGCATGGTACCGTCCCTCCGCACTGCTCCCTTGGGGCGCAATTAGGGCCTGGCCCTTTGCACGAGTGAGGCATAAATGCAATGTTGTTGTGTGCAGTGTGCACTTGTGTGCTGTGGAGTGCAGTCACAATGACAATGGGAGTTGGAGTTCCCCAAGTGGGTTTTCACTTTCAAGTGTTGCCTATAAGAATATATTTCAATTATATTTATTGAGATTCATACACTTAATATCATACTTTGTATCAGCAGAATTGCAAGTGAAGTACAGAAATATTCAATTGTTACTTAGTGTAGTAACAATCAACCATTCAAGTTGATCCACGAAGTGTTGCCTATAACTAGACGAAGCCTATCGGCAAAATAATTTGCCTGGCAAGTTGGTCAAGTGCAACAAAGGGTATAATCACTGCTATGGCAGGAGTCTGTCATCCAGTCACAATGTCTTATGTGTCTAGCAAGTCTTTTTCAATTTCAATTATTTTTTCCTTTTTTAGGGTGGGTGATGAACAACATTCCACCTTCAGCCTTCAGCTTTTTTCTATGGTGCAATCCTAGATTATTCATGCCATGCTATAGTTTGGTTTGCCAATGCTAGGAATGACAGGCTATTGCACAATGCCTGGAAAATGGGACTATATCACCCATTCCTCCATAAGAAAATGTATTGTGACAGAGCAGGAGTCGAGACTGACCTCCCTTTCACCATGCAAATCCATTACAAGGTGTGGCTTCTAGAATGTTCCACAAGAAGCCGAGGCTGCAACTTGTGATGAAGACAAATTCGGATGCAGAACAAAAAGCCAGAGCTGAAAACTCTTGTCCATGCAGCAGTAGCCGCCAGTCAGGGTGAATGAAAAGGGAAATGTTCATAGCAGGAGCGCGGCCCCCATGTGTCACTGTAGGCATTATTCAGTCGTCAGCCAGCGGTGAGACTTTACAGCTAACAAAAGAAGTATGGCTTTCTCAGGCAACTTCCCCCCCCAAAGTAATGTCAAGCTAAGGGGAGAAGAAAATGTCTAATACATAGTTTGATTCAAAGCAAATTACATGGCTGCCTGTGTGAATAGCTATCTGCATGTTCAGGTATTTCCTCCTGGTACAATGTAACTCATCAGAGGATACAGAGGACTGTGCCATGCATGCCGTGAAAAACCTCAAGGCAGTTTCTCAGCTTGTACCTCACTGGTCAGTCTTACTTCCTCTTTAGAGTTGCTTTATATGACTATAAAGCATGAGCCTGATTATCATTGACTTTCAAATCTCTTTGAGACTTCGTCTGACCAAGAGCATAATAATTAACGTTTCCCAAACGGCATGCGTGACCCGCCTCCGGTTGACTGGCTTCTGACAAAGTGGGTGGAGTTCCCGATTTTTCAGGAGATCAGAAACAATACTCTGACTAGAACCAACGGCAAAGGTGCTGCGCCACTAGGAGGGCGTGGCCTGGCTCATAAAGCATGGCGGAGCAGCATGGTGGAATTTAAGGCAAGACTCACCATGAGAGTCACTACTATTTGCCTACTTCCTCTAAAACTAACAAAATATGGTGCCAAGGGGTTTGGGTCAAGGCAGCAGGCAGCTTTACTGGCCT
>NC_085880.1:43914576-43924576 GCF_034702125.1 Engraulis encrasicolus | reverse complement strand
TGGTGGTGGTGGTGGTGGTGGTGGGTGGAGAGAGGTGAGAGGTGTTGGTGGTGGTAGAGAGGAGAGAGGTGGTGGTGGTGGTGGTGGGAGGAGGAGATGGAGGGTGGTGGTGGTGGTGGGAGGAGGAGAGAGAAGAGAGAGGGAGGGGTGTGGGTGGTGGTGGTGGTGGTGGGAGGAAGAGAGAGAAGAGAGAGGAGGAGAGGGGTGGTCGGTGCAGCATGATGGTGCCACGCCATTTGTCTTGTTTGGAGCGCTAACCCGCAGAAAGCAAGTCATTATTGCTCTCATTCCACCAATTACCTGTCCCGCGTTATTTTCACAAGGGGCAGGATCGAATGAGAAATGCAGTGCACACCGCGCTGTGCTGGGGGCTCAATGAGGCGCAGAGATTTTAACATGCCGTTGGCATAGAAACAGAGCACGGGGCCAGGAGCCAGGGGCAGTGGCGTGGCAGTGCGAGAGAGGGTGCGGTGGAGTGGTGTGGTGGTATGGTGTGGTATGAGCGAGGATGGAATGTGGTGTGGTGTGGTGTGGTGTGGTTGTGTGTCAGTGTGAGAGGGGGTGAGGTGGAGTGGTGTGGTGCTGTGGTATGAGAGAGGATGTGATGGCACGGAGCCAGGGGCAGTGGTGTGGTGTGTTGTGTTGTGGTGTGTTGTGGTGTGTTGTGGTGTGGTGTGGTGTGGTGTGGTGTGGTTGTGGTGTGGTGTTCTGTGGTTTGGTGTGGTTGTGGTGTGGTGTGGTGTGGTGAGGTGTGTTGTGGTGTGGTGTGGTGTGGTGAGGTGTGGTGTGGTGGTGTGAGAGAGGGTGGGGTGGAGTGGTGTTGTGCTGTGGTTTGAGAGATGATGGAATGAGATGGGATGAGGTAGTGTGGTGTTGTGTGGTTTAGTGTGGTGGGCTGGTGTGGTGTGGTCAGAGGCGCATCTTGCCACCAGGCAAGGCAGGCAGCCGCTTGGGGCCCCCAAGCCCCTAGATAATGAATAACAGCCCACACTTTACCACAGTGGTGGTGATTTTGGTTCAAATTTTTATTCTTTTGCATTTTTGCTTGGGGCCCCACCTGACCCTAGAATTGCCTCTGGATGTGGTGTGTTGTGGTGAAGTGTAGTTTAGTGTGGTGTATTGTGCCGTGGTGTGGTGTTGTGGTAGCCTGATTATCATGACTTTCAAATCTCTTAGAGACTTGGTCTGACCAAGAGCATAACAACTAACATTCTTAAACGGCATGGTTGACCCAATGGTACTACTGGTCGAGGGCTGAGCCAAAGTTTAAACCAAACATTTCTTAGTCCCAATAGAACATCTTTGCTTAAACCACGTCACTGCCATGAACACGCCTCTACCCAGGACATTTGGAAATGCTCAAAGTTTATTGCTTCCCAACAAAGTGGGTGGAGTTTCCCACTGTGGAGGGAACCCGAATGTACCTGAACAAACAGTTTTCCTGAGCGTGTGTATCTGAGCCGAAGGTGTTGCATCACTGCGAGGGCGGAGCCTAGGTAGTGTTATGGTGGAGTGGTGTGGTGTTGTGGTGCTGTGGTGTAGTAGTGTTATGGCGCTGGCCACCCACGTAGGCAGAGTGGGGGGGGGTTGAAGGGCGGCGTTGTGGTGCAGTGTGGTGTAGTGTTGTGATGTAGTGTAGTAGTGTTGTGGTGTAGTGTTGTGATGTAGTGTAGTAGTGTTGTGGTGTAGTGTAGTAGTGTTGTGTTGTAGTGTAGTAGTGTTGTGGTGTAGTGTTGTGTTGTAGTGTAGTAGTGTTGTGGTGTAGTGTTGTGATGTAGTGTAGTAGTGTTGTGGTGTAGTGTTGTGATGTAGTGTAGTAGTGTTGTGGTGTAGTGTTGTGTTGTAGTGTAGTAGTGGTGTGGTGTAGTGTTGTGATGTAGTGTAGTAGTGTTGTGGTGTAGTGTTGTGTCGTAGTGTAGTAGTGTTGTGGTGTAGTGTTGCAGTAGTGTATTGTAGTGGTGTAGTGTTGTGATGTAGTGTAGTAGTGTTGTGGTGTAGTGTTATGGTGTTGTGGTGGTGTGTTGTGTTGTAATGTAATAGTGTAGTGGTGAGGCGTTGGCGACTTACGTTGGCATAGCGGTGGTAGGGCGGCGTTGTGTGGTGTAGAGTAGTGATGTAGTGTTGTGGTGTTGTGTTGTGGTGTGGTGTTATGTAGTAGCGGTGTGGTGAGGTGTGTTGAAGTGAGGTGGTGTTGATGTAGTGTTGTGTTGGTGACTCACGTAGGCATAGCGGGGGCAGGGCGGCGTTGCTCCACAGCCCCTCCTCCTGGCAGGTGGCGTAGAGGGAGCGGCTGTGTAGTGTTGTTGTGGTGTAATAGTGTAGTGTTGTGTTGGTGACTCACGTAGGCAGAGCGGGGCAGGGCGGCGTTGTGTGGTGTGGTGTTATGGTGGTGTGGTGTCGTAGTGGTGTGTAGTGTTGTGTTGTAGTGTGATAGTGTAGTGATGTTGCGTTGGTGACTCACGTGGGCAGAGCGGGGACAGGGCGGCGTTGCTCCACAGCCCCTCCTCCTGGCAGCTGGCGTAGAGGGAGCGGCTGTGTAGTGTTGTTGTGTTGGGTTGTAGTGTAGTGGTGTAGTGTAGTAGTGTTGTGGTGTAGTGTAGTAGTGTTGTGATGTAGTGTAGTAGTGTTGTGATGTAGTGTAGTAGTGTTGTGGTGTAGTGTTATGGCGTTGGCGACTCACGTAGGCATAGCGGGGGCAGGGCGGCGTTGTGTGGTGTAGTGTTGTGATGTAGTGTAGTAGTGTTGTGGTGTAGTGTTGTGTTGTGGTGTAGTGTTATAGCGTTGGCGGTGACTCACGTAGGCATAGCGGGGGCAGGGCGGCGTTGCTCCATAGCCCCTCCTCCTGGCAGGTGGCGTAGAGGGAGCGGCTGTGTAGTGTTGTGTTGTGTTGTAGTGTTGTTGTGTTGTGTTGTAGTGTACTGTGGTGTTGTGGTGTAGAAGTGTTGTGGTGTTGTGTTGTAGTGTAGTGTAGTGGTGTAGTGTACTGTGGTGTTGTGGTGTGGTAGTGTTGTGGTGGGGTGGGGTGTAGTGTTGATGTAGTGTAGTAATAGTGTGGTGTTATGGCGTTGGCCACTCACGTAGGCAGAGCGGGGGCAGGGCCACGTTGTGTGGTGCAGTGTGGTGTAGTGTAGAAGTGTTGTGGTGTAGTGTAGTAGTGTAGTGTTGTGGCGAGGTTTGTTGAAGTGAGGTGGTGTTGATGTAGTGTTGTGTTGGCGACCCACGTAGGCAGAGTGGGGGCAGGGCGGCGTTGCTCCACAGCCCCTCCTCCTGGCAGCTGGCGTAGAGGGAGCGGCTGTGTAGTGTTGTTGTGTTGGGTTGTAGTGTAGTGGTGTAGTGTAGTAGTGTTGTGGTGCAGTGTGGTGTAGTGTTATGTTGTAGTGTAGTAGTGTTGTGGTGTAGTGTTATGGCGTTGGCGACTCACGTAGGCATAGCGGGGGCAGGGCGGCGTTGTGGTGTTGTGTGGTGTATTGTTGTGATGTAGTGTAGTAGTGTTGTGGTGTTATGACATTGGCCACTCACGTTGGCATAGCGGGGGCAGGGCGGCGTTGCTCCACAGCCCCTCCTCCTGGCAGGTGGCGTAGAGGGAGCGGCTGCTCTCCATGCGGAAGCCCTCGTCACACTGGTAGTGCACCTTGCTGCCCACCGTGTACTGGTAACCGTGGAACGAGCCGTTGCCGGGAGACTCAGGGATTCCGCACGATATGGCTGTCAGGGCAGAGGGGCATGGAGGGCAGAGCAGAGAAATCATTACCAAATCAAAACAACAAAACAAAACAACACCCACACACAACACAAAGACAAAACAAGAATACAAATAAATCCCCACTTTAACAGCCAGACAGCGTTTGTGTTTGTGTTTGTTTGTCGGTTAGACGCCGTGGTGGAGGGCATGGGGGCATAAACACAGATCAGACAGATCAATGGATAAAGCCATCTAAAACATATTTTGGCCATTTTCGGTCTGCACAAGTGAGTAGTTTCTGTTCGTGAGTTTTCTTTAGGAAAAAAAACCCTAAAAAAAACTACATCAACAACATAGTGCATCATGATAGTGGATGCTAAATGGTATGCTGACAGTAAGGGGCTGGTAACGTACAGAACCTCAGGGCCGCTGACAACTTAAAGGACCACTTTAGTCAATTTCAATATGCTGTTGTATTGCTCACGCTACCCTTGGCTTGTCTTTACCCGGTGATGCCACATTTTTCGGCTCAGCCATTTCCGAGATATGAGCTATTCTAATGGGGGCAGCGTTTGTTTACATTTAAAAAAAAATGAACATAGGCCTACTCCAAATATTTTCCCAAAAGGTACCGCTGTTTGCTAGTTGTCTGCTGATGTTTTATAACCTTTTGGATGTTTTTGGGAATAAATAAAAATGTTTTTTTGAAATGTAAAAAAAGCGCTGCCCCCATTACAATGACCAGGATCTCGGAAAAGGCTGAAGATGAAGAAAAAAAACCCTCACGTACTGACAAGTCCAGGGTAGTGTGAGCATTACAATTGCATGTTGAAATTTACTGAAGTTGTCCTTTAAGTTGGGCCCAGGGTAAAATCACCTGAGAGGTCCCCCACCCCTTCAATACACGCAGTGTAATGAGGACTCAATTCTGGATCCCTCCTCCCTTCTCCCTGGGCCCAGGACCAATTACCCATGTGCCTCCATGTTTGGCAGGGCAGCAGAAACTACACTGTACCTAATTCACACGGGATAAATATGGCCTACCATATGGACCCGTGGTGATTCGCAATTACCCCCGGACCTCTGCGATTTTTCGTGGAACATTCGAACGGTATAAGCAAAAGTCTGTAATTTACTCAATTCACAGACATTATAAAGAGGTGCAAATGGCATGTGGATTTAAATGACCATAGGATGTCTGTGTTTCGCCGAAATGCAGTAGGTAGTTCGCGGTGGAATTATTGCTTCACAAATCACGGACATGGCACATTCGCAGAGGACTAAGAACTCAGACATTCTCCGCAATTATTCAGAATTACTGGGGGTCCTTAGCTAAGAAAAGTCCGGTGCGAATTGGGCTTAAGTGACACGTGGCAATTACGTGGCAATTTCCCGACCACGGCATGGGGTCTCCACTCCACACATATCATTCTCCCCATGTAGAGACCTAGAGGGGGGTGAGAAACCTCCTAATAAGTACAAACTCTTACTGCACTGTTCCTCACTCCCTTCCCATTCACGGCTACTCCTGCACAGTTCAAGGGAGCCATCACAGTAGTTTGACTAACAGCAATTGGGAAGGGGGGTTTGTGGACGTTGCATGATATGGGGATGTGCAGGGGTGTGTACGGATGTGGTGGAGAGGAGACGTAGCCTCTTACTGCAGAAGGGGTCGCCAGCGGGCCTATTCACTATTTGCTGAAAATACTCAACTACATCATAAAAACATTGCTATGGCAATACAGAGAGCCTTAAAGTGATACTGTCTCTTTTTTGGAAATAAGCTTATTTTATACCTCTCCTTGAGTTAAATGATAGGGTTTTACCTTTCTCCTGTACTTTCAACCGTTTTCTGAGTATGGCAGTGCAAATTTGACCTCCATGCTAGCAGTTAACATTGAGTCCTATGAGACCAGCTGGCGGCTAGCTGGTCTCATAGGACTCAATGTTAACTACTAGCTTGGAGGTAAAATGTGCACTGCCATACTCAGAGAATGGCAGGAAGTACAGGAGAAAGGTAAAACACAATAATTTAACTCAAGGGGAGGTTTAATATGAACTTGTGTCAAAAATAGTATAGTATCACGTTAAGTAACGGATTAAGACATAGCCATTACAGTTTTGGTGACAGTTAGGTTATAACATGGGCTCTGTGCTAAGGGGTAAATTCCGTGTTCATTTTGGAGCTTGGCCACTAATTCATTTATTCTGGTCAGACTGGAGCAGACGGGGCTCCTATGGAGATGAGCCGTAATTTCAATTTCAATTAAAAAAAAAACATGTTCATGCAATTTGGTGCACATGATCAGTTTAACCCATGCATGCACGACACGTACAATACAATCTAGGAGGAGTGAATGGTAATGCATTTTGATTTGTGTTTTTTGTTTTTTCACCAATTGTACTACAATGTAGCAAAATGTGATATTTAGAGGGAGAGAGAGAGAGAGAGAGAGAGAGAGAGAGAGAGAGAGAGAGAGAGAGAGAGAGAGAGAGAGAGAGAGAGAGAGAGAGAGAGAAGGCTGGAGGTTGCAATATCTCATCAAAGCTGACTCCTCACTATGGGGCATATTTTTTTGATTTGTATCTTTTTTTAACCCATAAAGTGCCTTCTGATCATACCATAAGCTCTCAACATCATACAAGGAGCCATGAGGAGTTGGGGTACGAGTTCATGATAGAATTGAAAAGAAAATAATTGTTTATATTAGCAATTTGGGGTTGTAACATAAGCTGGTACGTATGTGGATTTTTACACTAAGCTCATAATATTTTACAAATGCCATTCCATGCCCAGGCAAACATGAATGAATTTTTGAAAGCAATATTGATGCGACCAAATCCAACATTACTTCTTCTGATGTTTAAGAACCGTCAAGATACATGTCATGAGAAAAAAACTCAGAGTTGAAGAAACCGATCCATCACAAAGTAAACTCCTACGTAACACTACATGTAAAGTAAACGCCCTCCTCTTTCGTGAATATTGACTGCAATACATTACAAAAGGTTGTCAAAGGCCTTGGCACACATATCACTCTGGTCCTTTCTTATCGAAGTCACAAAGCTCAGCAAGGTCGGTTAGACCAAGAGGCATTCGGAGAATACCTGTCAAAATATGTGATGAACTAATATACATCTATAATACTGTATGTAGCTCTACGCTTAAAGTTCAAATAAAAAATATCACGCTGTGGCACAGCGCCCCGACAGAATTTTGTATTCAGCACAGTAGGTTTCATCACTACATACTACGTAATAGGCCAGAGATGTACTGCACAGTAGGTTTTCATACTTTTGCTATGCACGGTCACGGCAAATACGTGAACTTTTCTTTACATTAAATATTGAGAATGCTTGTTGTAATGTAAAATACGTATATATTACGCAATGTACTACAATCCACATTTGCATGTCACTCACATGTTGTGCCTTTGTGACTGAATTTCCATATGTATGCTCACTGGAATAATGTAAATACTGTATACATATACATATATATATATATATATATATATATATATACACTGTATATATATAACTAAAGCTATGGAACACATCGTGACATGACATGAGAAAGAATGTGCTGTGGCATGTAGACCTTGTACTGTATGGATGCCCGCATGCCATTGCTTTGAATCCTATGGCTGAAAAGCTTTGGAGCCAAGGACAGCATACATACATACATACAACTCAATTCAATACTGCCTGCTTACATAATAGAGATGGCCAGCGTGTGTGTGTGTGTGTGTGTGTGTGTGTGTGTGTGTGTGTGTGTGTGTGTGTGTGTGTGTGTGTGTGTGTGTGTGTGTGTGTGTGTGCAGGGAAGCCGACAAGGGGGGACAAAGGGGTCAGTTGTCCTGGGCCCAGAGAGAGGGGGCACAGAATTGGGTCCTCATTACACATTTCAAATGGCTTTGTCCCGGGCCCGGAAAAAGCTGTCAGCAGCCCTGTGTGTGTGTGTGTGTGTGTGCGTGCGGGCGTGCGTGTGTGTATTGTGCTCCCCTCTCAGCATGCCACACAGACACGACTGACAGCAGGCATGTCATACCGCCAAATCAATCCCTGAACACACACTGTAGCTGAAAAGCCAATAGTGGCACACAGTGTTTGGCTCCCTATAGGCGAGGGAGATACAGTACAGTGGAAGCAAAGCATGCAGGTAGAAGTGTCAAGTAAGTTAATTATCTTACCAGAGATTCTTTAATAGAGATATGCCAACATAATAGGTTTCTATGGGCACCTAACGCGACCAGGTTCCGGTCTGCCTAAAGGGGCGTGTCATAATGCTCCTACAATGAATAGAACAGTCCTTAGGTCTGCCTAGGTCTGCCTAAGAGGGGCCATAATAGAACCAGGAAACAATGGGCCAATGGAACCTCTCTCTCTCTACTCTCTCTGATCTTACTCTTGAATGCAGCTCTACTATACAGAGTTCTTCTTCACACATCTCTGCTTCCTGTTTATGATTTTCCCTCCATTTTTGATGTCAATATCTATACTCGACTGCAATTTTCATAAGCACTCCATGCACTCTCTTCTGCTTCACAGTAAAATGTCAGTCATATCATACCAAAGTGGCAAAGCTGCCGTCACATGGACCTCTGGGTTTAAAACAATGTCATGATCAAAGTATTCTGATTTAATAATGGAATTATTCCCAGTTAGAGATAGAACACTTGGGTAAAATGGTAATTTTTTTCTCTGCCAAAACTGTCAGTTTATGCAGAAGCAGACGGAACGTATTGTGTTTTATATGCAATGCACTACGCACCTTCACATGCAGTTGCGTCATGTCGGTATTGAACCCACCGTTATATTACAATACTGACTGACTGCCAAATTTGTCAGATTAAAAAAAAAAAAAAAACTTTAGCCTTCAGCTATGCTTTCACACTCCACTTTCAAATGAGAGAATGTGCACACACCACACCCATGCAGGTGTCGGACTATAAAAAAAATCCTGAGAAGAAGCTATTCATGCTGATGATAAAAGCTCTGAAACGTGAGTTTATTAGCCAAAAAATTCAAATGAAAGGAATCAACCTTTTTATCCTTCATCCTTGGAATTTCAAACTTCTGTGCTAACCCTGTTACATGGATTTTTGACAATAAAGTACACCTGACTTGACTTGACCTGAATTGACTTTCCTTTGGTGCTCACCTTGGCAAAAGGGCACGGGCCGATCCCATTGGTAGAGGCCGTTGGGGTGTAGTCTGCAGGTGGCGTTCCTCTGGCCCACCAGCCTGTATCCGGTGTTGCAGTAGTACTGAAGCCTGCTGCCCGGACGCTCCCGCGTGCGGTTGCGAATCCCCCCATTCCTTGGAATCTTGTTTGTACTACAGTAGGCAGCTGCCGAACACAAACACAAATACAAATACAAACAAACGCACACGCGCAGACACACAGACACACACGCATACACACACACACACACACACACACACACACACACACACACACACACACACACACACACACACACACACACACACACACACACACACACACACACACACACACACACACACACACACACATTATTGTCATGTTTGGGCCCATAAACTCAAACCCTACTGCCTGGTCGTTACCGCGTGCTGTTGCGAATCCCCCCGTTTCTTGGAATCTTGTTTGTACTACAATAGGCAGCTGCCGAACACAAACACAAACGCAAAAGTGTGCACACACGCACACGCACACGCACTGACAAACAGACAGACAGACAGACAGACAGACAGACACACACACACGCACAAGCACACGCACACAGACAGACACACACACACACACACACACACACACACACACACACACACACACACACACACACACACACACACACACACACACACACACACACACACACACACACACACACACACACACACACACCACACACAAACACAAACACAAAAGCATGCACACACGCACACGCACACATTTTCTGTTCTCAGAGTAGCATATGCAGGTGAAGGGGCAATCCAGTTCATAACACACATGCAAGCACGCACGCACGCATTCAATCATTCACACACACACACACACACACACACAAACACACACATATATCAAACAGAGAGGTTTTCTGAAAACAGATGGGAGTAAAAACATCAGGGTGCTCCCCGCAACGCACCACACCGCACCGCTCCACACCGCACGGCACCGCACGGCGTGGAGGTGATTAGAAGAGGAGTCAGTAGTGCACCACGGCATTCTAATTTGCTTTGATGAGCGCCCAGAGGAGAGTTTAAGGCCAGCGTGTACTGGAGAGTCCCAGGGCAGACTTCACTTTTACACAGATACGGTGCTCCACAAAC
>NC_085880.1:43903285-43914477 GCF_034702125.1 Engraulis encrasicolus | reverse complement strand
CTCCACAAACAGTTTTGTAAGAGAATAAAAGGCGTGGGTGTGGATGTATTATACCTCCCGCTGTTTAACATGTGGTCAATTTTGAAGGCTTTTAATCAGGCCAACAGTAAAGGGGGTGAGGGGGTGAGGGGGTGGGAGATGAGGGGGTGGGGGGTGTTGGGGGTGAGCAAGAGTGGAGAAACTTTGCAAATTGATCGAGTATTGAAAGTCGAAGGTGCAGATTTGAAAGAATCCTATGAGGCGATAAATAATGCGCCTCAAGTCCCTTGATCCATTCCCAGTCCTGCCGCCTCCGCAGCCCAGCCAATGATAGAGCTCGATAAGTGGGAGCCGACCAATGATAGGGCTCGATAAGCAGGAGCCGACCAATGATAGGGCTCGATAAGCGGGAGCCGACCAATGAAAGGGCTCGATAAGCGGGAAACTATGGAGACCAGATGGGGTGTGGAGTGTCTGGATATACAGGTGCACATGGTTGGTGTGTGTGCGTGTGTGTGTGTGTAGTATATGTGTGTGTGTGTGTGTGTGTGTGTGTGTGTGTGTGTGTGTGTGTGTGTGTGTGTGTGTGTGTGTGTGTGTGTGTGTGTGTGTGTGTGTGTGTGTTTGTGTGTGTGTGTGTGTGTGTGTCTGTGTCTGTGTGTGTGTCTATGTATGAAACCTGCAGCACAGTGCAGTGCAGTGCAGAGCAGTGCGCATGGCCACTTACTGTATATAGGCTTTTGCTGGGCCAGGGACAAAGTCATCTGAAAGGGCCCCTGGCCTATCCAATACATGCAATGTAATTGGGACCCAATTCTGGGGGCCCTATCTCCCCGGACCCGGGACAACACACCCCTTTGTGTCCCCGGTAGTGCAGTGCGCATGGCCACTTACTGTATATTGGGAGAAATTCATTACTGGATCTTTTGACCTCCATTACAGGAGCACCTTGTGAGCGGTTCCCTAAAGGTAAGGCATGTCCAGTGTTGCCAGATGTGTCTGACCCATTGAGAGTAAATAGAATGGAGGCCAAAATTCTATTTCATTGTTGAAGCCAAGTTGGAGCCAAGGTTGGACCCAAAAAGACCAAAAAATGGCCAAATCCCATTCATTCCTATGAGAGACATAAAACCCTGTATCTCCCTTAAATGCCACTCCAGGGGGATCATTCTAGTAGGTCCCCTTGCTCTCCAACTTACCAGGGTGGTGATTTTTTGTGGTGATGTTTTATTTTAGAGAGATATTAAAAAGTTAAATTGACCAATGAGCATCAGAACATGGTTTGATTGACCGTTAGAAGTCTTGTTGTTGTCCAATCAGCACCTGCGTTTGGCGTTGCTAAGGTGGAATGTAAGTTGGGAATGTTCCCAAATCTGGCTTCAAAGCGTTGAATGGCAAATAGCGTTGATTTGGCGTCCATTCTATTTACTGTCAATGGTCTGACCAAATCCCGCCCAAAAGGTTCTCAAAAACCGCCAAAATGCACTAAATTCCGCCCAAATTCAACAAATTACATTTAGTTAGGGAAAGATATGGATATTTTGGGAAATCCGTGAACTAATTTCTTACCAATAGATTTTTTTACCATGTGTTCTTACAGGTGTCTGGACACACCTCACAATTTATCCACGGCCAAATCCAATGGGAATTTCTGTGACGCCCCATCAAAGTTGGGGTGCACAGAAGGCCTATGTAAAAATTGGAACACGGCAGATTGGGGGGAAAGGATGCATAATGGGTCATAACTTCTGAAGGCAACTACATACAGAGACACATTAACACATTTTTACATACATTACTGACCCAGTGAATTCAATTGAGGGGTATTTTTGGACATTTGACCACATTTGAACCCCGTTTTTGGTCAAAAACCGCAAAAAAAGGCCTTAAATGTGTAGAAATATTCCTTTTTTTAATCATATTTCCAAGTTGTGTCCGTTATCACCACTTGCTCTTCATTTCTCATTTACAGTATGACATTATACTGTATATAGTCTGGGTTTGATTATTCTATTGGTATTAACCTGAAATAATAACCAGTTTACCATTTTTAACCCTTTAATGTCCTAGACTGGAACCCGGAAAAAAGGTTGCAGAAGGGGCCATAACTTCTGAAGTAAACTACATACAGAGACAAATGAACACATTTGTCCATACAATAGTGACCCAGTGAATACAGTTGAGTGGTTGTTTTGGACATTTGACCACATTTAAATTGCGCTTTTGGTCAAAAACTGCAAAAATGGCTTTAAAAGTGTAGAAATTCAGTCATATTTTCAAGTTTTACTGTGTCCCTTTTCACCACTTGCTCTTTTTTTCTCATTTACAGTATGACAATATACAGTATAATGTATGGATTTGATTATTTAATTGGTATTAAGCTGAAATAATACCCCAAAGTTTACATTTTTGACCCTTTGATGCCCTAGACTGGAACCTGGAAAATGATAAAACTGTCAGAATGAGGAATAAGTTTGGAGGTAAAAGGCATGCACGCACAAATAAGTATATTTTTTCATACAATAGAAGTGGTTGGTTTTGACATTTGACCACATTTAAACTGAATTCCAGGACAAAACAGCCTAAAATGTGTTGAAAATCAACCGCCTTTTCATTGGTTCAAATTAAGAATTTCATCAGTGTAAGTCCACTTTATACAGTAGGCCTACTCTATTTTGGCTTTTCAGGTTTGATGCAAAAGATTCACTTAAGTGAGATTCTGTTTCAGATTAATACCCAATACAATAAACAAATTGATTCGGTACATGATAAATTAAGAGGTGGAGAAAAAAAGCACACAATTACATTGGAAACAATGAAAGGGTGGTGATGTTTTTGGACACATTTTAGGCCATTTATTACTTATTTTGTCCAGAAATGCTGTGCAAGTGTTGCCAAAAGTGAAAAACAACCACTTCATGTCGTTTCTTGGGTCAACATTGTATGGAAAATCTGTGTTCATCTGTGCCAAGGGCCCAAAAATGGGTTTAGTGCCGGGCAAATTATATTATTATATATTTTCGAAACCTGTGTGTCTCTGGAGAATAGTTGTCTGATAGCAAGTTAAACATCATAGCTGTTGTATTTAACGTTTGTACATCCTCTCAAGAGCCTGTCCCTGCGGGGGATTTTCTGAAAATTGACTTTTTGTCTACCCACTAACAACAGGCCACAGAACCTAACAGCAATCTACTGTGACAGGGCTCATCATGTCACCGGTAGGCACCAATACTCTTGAACGGCGTGACGTTTTCCATGTGCTTTACGCCCTTTTGTGGGGGAAAACAGCCAATGCAAGTCAATTGGTGGTGTTGTGGTTTCATAAACGAAAGATAAGGACCTGTAGACTAGCGTTGTTCACGCGCAACATGCCGAAAACATGTTGTGTTGCCGGCTGTTAAAATAATATAGCCAAACAGCCGTGGAGAAGCATGGACTATGTTCATATTGGCTAGCCGATGTAGCATGTAAGTTGATGAGACATTCGGTTTGATTTCCCCCATAAAGGGGCGTAACGCACATTTACGAGCAAAGTACCCGGATGGCCGTTCATGCCTATAGGCAGCATTTGGTGTTTTCAGGTACTCTTGGAGGGGGCAGCTTTTATTGTTTTTGGCATCGTGGCCAGTTTCCTTTCTCCTTGCACGGGCGTCCATGCCCAGACGGATCGGCACTCTATAGAAAAGTGGCAGTCCTGTGTAGTCTCTTCAGCTCATGAAGCTGCTTGGAGTGTGGCTGCTAGCCGGTTTCTAGCCAGACTGCTGGCTTTGCTACTTGTGCAGCCACCATGTCGTCAGTAATCTGCCCTGATTGGCAGTCATCTAGTTGACGTGAATTGAGTGTCCAGTCCACATGTTTGTGACGAAGTTCACTCACTGCTTCATGAAGCAGCTTTTTATGACTTGGGAAGTCACATTAGATATTTCTGTCCACCTTTTTTTGTCAAGCATTCAACCCCACCTTTCTAAGACCATGCACATCTCATTGTGATCATGCAAATATCTGCGGAACTGCAAACACGACTATTAACTGCTGGGGGTGGGGTTGTGGCTTGACCTGGTAAACTGGATCACAGACTACCATCCCAGTTTGTCAGACTGGGGGACGTAACATCAGAGTGTGTGGCCGCTGACTGCTTTGGCTGTGCCCAGGACAAAGTCATCAGAAAGGACCCCCAACTCAATACATTCAATGTAATGCAGACCAAATTCTGGGCCCCATCTCTCCCTGGGCCCAGGACAATTGACCCCTTTCTCCCCCTCTGTCACCTTCCCTGCTGGTGCACCACAGGAAACCACATTCCCCAGTAGCATTTACCCTATTCTGTATTCCACCAAATTCATCTACAGTTCAGAGCACTTTGTTGGTGGGTGCCAGGCTAACCAGATATAGCTGAGCACCACTTAATCCAAGGGAGATGGGTTCGGTTTGAGTAATTCAGAAACACATACGTTGGAGCAGGGATGTCAAACTCAAATTGACCGAGGGCCAAAATCAAAATATGGAACCAAGTCGCGGGCCGAGCTCAAGATTTATTTTCAATATATGGATTACAATCGTGCAGGCACGCACTTAATACTCATAGTTAAATATCACACACACTGGCACATATTGAGTTGCATAGGAGTGTGAGTTGTGTCATTGGCTGTGCCCGGTCATACTTCTGAGAAACACCAAATTTCATGTTCAAGTCCTGGTACACTGTACATTACTAATGTATGAGGGCCAACTGTAATACACATTTGAAATTATCTCGCAGGCCAAATAAAATGACTCCGCGGGTCAGATTTGGCCCCCGGGCCTGAGTTTGACACTCCTGCATTAGAGCATCTCTGAATGCACAGCATGTCGAACCTTGTGCTGATGGGCTACATTTGCAGAAAACCACACCAGATGCCTCTACAGTCAGCTAAGAACAGGAAAATGAGGCTATAACTCACACAGGCTCACTTGGTCAATATAAGATTGGACAATTGCACTTAGCTGCTGCTTTTTATCCAACACACATATTGGTGACAGTCCTTGGAGCAATGTGGGTTTAGGTGCCTTGCTCAAGGACACTTCAGTCATGTGTAGGGAGAGGTAAGGATGGGATTTGAACCTGCAACTCAGTGAACTTCAATCCAACTCCCTAACCATTACACCACGGATGTGAAAAAGTGTGACCATGAAATCCACAGTTAACCATGGTTTATTGAGCATGGTTTGTGACTATGGTTAAAACACAGACACAAACCATGCTGGTAAAAAACATGAAAACCATGAATAACCATGATCCATGGTTAGTCAGGAACCACAGTTTTCATGGTTACCCAAAAAAACATGCATGAGCCATTGTAATACTATGGTTGTTTCAGAGTACTTAGAGAAACCATGGTTACTTTACTATAGTAAAACCATGGTCGATTTTCGTAAGGGCTTTAGCACCACTTGAACTATTCTGGAATGCCACAGTCTACCTGAGAATCGTTGAAGGCAGTTAAAGCAGTTCTGTAAGCAAAAGGGGGTTCAACATAGCACTAGCAAGGTGTACCTAATTAAGTGGTCGTAGAGTGTATACCTTCAGAGACTTTTTTTCCCTTTTTAATCTCAAACAAAAGCTATTATTAGCAGTGATGCAATTATGTATGATTTGCCAAAGCATTAATTGCCATATTACACATAAATAAAATTGTCAAACTGAATTGTGTAACTATCAGGTTAAATGTTTATCTTAATTAATATGTAGTATATTCAAACCACTGTAGAAAGCTGGAATAACAGCCAGAAGTGAAACTTAGTTTTCTTTTTTTTCCCCTCAAATGGCATATTTACCAAAGAGGGTGATCCAACTAGCTATCATACCGATATACAGATATAAACTTCAGAGATACATAGCTCTCAGAGAAACATTTCAGCTCATAGAAAAAAAAAACATAGAGGAAATTTACCAAGCCCCCACCCCAACTGCTACTAGTGACCAGCACCCGCCCACCCAATTGCACCTCCATCACACTGACGTCTATGACAGCTTGATCATTTAAAATTTGATCTAAAGTTAAAAAAAACAAAAAAAACCCACTAAGTTTCATTTCTTGGGTCAGTATTGTATGGGAAAATATGCTCATTTGTGTTTTTATGTGGTTTACCTCCAAACTTATCCCACATTCTGACAAATTTTTATCATTTTCCGGGCTCCAGTCTAGGGCATTAAAGGGTTAAAAATGTAAACGTTGGGGTATAATTTCAGCTTAATATCACTAAAATAATCAAATCCATACCTTATTCTATATATTGTCCTCCTTTAAATGAGAAAACAGAGCTAGAGGTGAAAACGAACGAAATGAAACGTTAAAACATGACTGAATTTCTACACTTTTAAAGCCATTTATTTGCCGTTTTTTGACCAAAAGTGCAGTTTAAATGTGGTCAAATGTCCAAAACCACTCAATTGTATTCACTGGGTCAGTGTTGTATGGACAAATGTGTTAATTTGTCTCTGTATGTAATTTACTTCAGAAGTTATGGCCCCTTCTGCAACCTTTTTTCTGGGTTCCAGTCTAGGGCATCAAAGGGTTAAAAATTGTAAACTTTGGGTTATTATTTCAGGTTAATAACAATAGAATAGTCAAACCCAGACTATATACAGTATATTGTCATATTGTAAATGAGAAATGAAGAGCAAGTGGTGATAACGGACACAACTTGGAAATATGATTAAAAAAATGAACATTTCTACACATTTAAGGCCATTTTTTGCGGTTTTTGACCTAAAACTGGGTTCAAATGTGGTCAAATGTCCAAAAATACCCCTCAATTGAATTCACTGGGTCAGTAATGTATGGAAAAATGTGTTCATTTGTCTCTGTATGTAGTTTACTTCAGAAGTTATGACCCATTATGCATCCTTTCCCCCCAATCTGCCGTGTTCCAATTTTTACATAGGCCTTCTGTGCACCCAACTTTGACGGGGTGTCACGGAAATTCCCATTGGATTTGGCCGTGGATAAATTGTGAGGTGTGTCCAGACACCTGTAAGAACACATGGTAAAAAAATCTATTGGTAAGAAATTAGTTCACAGATTTCCCAAAATATCCATATCTTTCCCTAACTAATTGACTTCTATTGGCCCAAAATGGCCTAAAAAAACTTCAAATGGCCAATTTTTCCCATTTTTGCCCGCCGACGCTCATTCCAAGTAGCCCAATTGGGCAGGCACCCGCCCAATCTGGCAACACTGGGCATGTCTGGACTCTGGACCCAACCTAATGAGGGCTAACTTAGAAAAGGCTGACTTCCCCTTCCCCTCTCTCTGACCTAAATTAGATCCAAAGCAGCAATAGAAGGTCTGGGAGAAGGATGGAGGGAGAGGGAGGGAGGGAGAGAGGGGGGGAGAGAGGAAGAGAGAGAGGGAGAGATGGAGAGAGGGAGGGAGAGAGGGAGGGAGAGAGGGAGGGAGGGAGAGAGGACTCTGTATTTAATTTGCACTGGTAATACCGCTGGCAAAGTCGCAAAGGGAAGGAGAGAGTAGTGGTGGTGCTGAGAGAGAGAGAGAGAGAGAGAGAGAGACAGAGAGAGATAGAGAGAGAGAGAGAGAGAGAGAGAGAGAGAGAGAGAGAGAGAGAGAGAGAGAGAGAGAGAGAGAGAGAGAGAGAAAGAGAGAGAGACTGTGTAGTGGTAGTGCTGCTGGTGCTGCTGGTGGTGGGGGTGTGTGGGAGGGGTGAAGCCAGTCCACATTTTTTTTCCCTATCGTGTCTGTTATCTCTCTATCCAGATTAGCCCTTATCGTCGCTCCTGGCTAAAAGGACTGCAGCAAACTGTGGGACGCCACATCCGACATCCGCATCCACATCCGACACACGGCCGGCCGCCACTGTACCCAGGCACTACTGCAGAACACAGAACAGAATCTTTTCGTTCCTTTTTTTTTCGGCTTGTTTGGCTGACACTCCATTGCCTCCAGGGCCATGGCCGTAACTACCATTGAGGACACAGAGGTCATGTCCTCTGCATTTTTTTCAGAACTGTAAAATTTATCCATCATAAAAATCGATCTATGATCAACAATGATGAATGTATATGCCACCCTCATTTATCCTCAAGGTAGTGATTATTGAAAACAAACTTTGACTGAAGAGTTTGAAGCATTCTAATAGACCAGGCGCGATGTGATTCAAGCGACAGAGCGATACGCGCGATTGAAGAGACTACAGTATGTCCGTTACAAGCAGAAGGCAAAGCATTCAAACATTCCCATTGGCTGTGGTCACTGACCTATACTCATCATAGAAAGTTGAAAGGATTTCAACTTCAAACTGTCGCGCAAATCGCGCAAATCGCTCTAGTCTCCAGAATCGCTTTTGTCTCGCGACTCAATACAAAGTCAATTACTTCCGTCGCTCGCCTCGCTCTTGTCGCGGTAGGTGTATTTGTGCGGCGGTAAAGGTACAGTGCGCAGTACAGCACGCAGTATTTGATCCCCGGTATTTGAAAATATCTCGTTACGACCCTGACCAGGGCCACTGCTGAGGTTTTGGAGGCCCTAAGCATAACTGGTCAGGAGGCCCCCCTCATAATAACAATAACAAAAAATAACTATATTAATCATCTACTAACTAACTAATAAATATATGTTTTGTAATGTAGTTCAATAACATTTGTAGTCAATCTCAATTTAAGAGGCCCCAATTTTTGGGGCAAAGTGGTTGGTGCCCTAAGCATTGGTTGGTGCCCTAAGCACTCTGCGTACTCTGCTTATGTCTAGCGTCTGTGTTCTGTAAAATACTCCTACATTCCAGATACTCCTACAAACCCCTATTGGGCATGCGGAGACCATGAAACGTCAACATCTGCTGATCCTAAGACTGTGCAATATTAGTAGAGAACAGATAAATACAGTACTTACATTTACCATTTACACTACAAGTGTGTGTTTATTATCGTTATTTGTGTATGTGTGTCTTAGAAATTAAAGTGTGACCCTGGCATCTTAGCTAACTGACTCGTTATGCTAGCGGTTTTGCTAGCGGTTTTGCTAGTGGTTTTGCTAACGTTTAATAAAAATCCAGGTTTTTGGTAGTACTTGTATCCATGACCATGCGATTTTATTTTCATATCTTTCATCTCGTAAATCTAACACCCTGTTTGGTGTTACTGTTTTGTATTTTACTGTAAACAATATTACGTAGGAAAATATGACAATGTAGGAAAACCTGTCAGAACTCTGGCCCCTCCTCTCCACTGACCTGTGTAGCGTATTTTGAACCCCTTCTTGTTGGTGGCGTGGTCGGTGGACCAGCGCAGGTAGAGCTGGCTGGTTTTGCTGGTGAAGTTCAGCTGCGTGGAGTGGTTCCCACTCAGGGCGACTAGCAACGGACTCTGGCCAGTAGGTCCTGCAACAGCAGAGGCGATGGAAAATAAAACAACAACTACAATTACATCAAATCTTCAAGTTTCTTTTGTTTCGGACATGTAAAGTGTTTATCTTTTACCTTTTCTTTTGTTTCAGATATGTAAAGTGTTTATCTTTTACCTTTTCATTTGTTTCAGATATGTAAAGTGTTTATCTTTTACCTTTCATTTGTTTCAGATATGTAAAGTGTTTATCTTTTACCTTTTCATTTGTTTCAGATATGTAAAGTGTTTATCTTTTACCTTTTCATTTGTTTCAGATATGTAAAGTGCTTATCTTTCACCTTTTCATTTGTTTCAGATATGTAAAGTGTTTATCTTTTACCTTTTCATTTGTTTCAGATATGTAAAGTGTTTATCTTTTACCTTTTCATTTGTTTCAGATATGTAAAGTGTTTATCTTTCACCTTTTCATTTGTTTCAGATATGTAAAGTGTTTATCTTTTACCTTTTCATTTGTTTCAGATATGTAAAGTGTTTATCTTTTACCTTTTCATTTGTTTCAGATATGTAAAGTGTTTATCTTTTACCTTTTCATTTGTTTCAGATATGTAAAGTGTTTATCTTTCACCTTTTCATTTGTTTCAGATATGTAAAGTGTTTATCTTTTACCTTTTCTTTTGTTTCGGACATGTAAAGTGTTTATCTTTTACCTGACACATGTCTGAAAACAAAAGAAACTTGAAGGTTGGATGTAACTTCAAGACATAACAAACGTCATACATCTAACAACAATTACAGCTTGAGATACACGTGCAGCGAATACTGTACACATTACCACTTGGAGGAGTAGCCTTTGTAACATGGGTCATTTGAGGACAGTCAGTTATGCAATTATTAAACCACAAATAGTCTTGTAATGGTCATTGGCCAAAGCACTATACATCTAGTTACCATTTATTTATATTATTAGTACTAACTTAACTATTACCATAGCAATATTAGAAATATTCTAATAACTAAGATAACATAGTGTATCATTATATATAATACTATTATATTAGTGATATTACTAGTACTTGTAAAGTAGTAATTCTATTAGTGAACTTCTATTAGTGACTTCTATTAGTGACTTCTACTAGTACTTCTATTAGTGACTTCTATTACTTATATTAGTGACTTCTATTAGTGACTTCTATTACGCGACAAGTTATCTAAAATACTCTACCATCAAAGATTTCCAGTTCGTCGAACTGTTTTTCACTCTGAAACATCTCCACGTAGATGGAGATGGTGTATGGAGGCTGGACCCTGATGATCCAGGAACAGGTCTGGGAGTTGGGGTAGTTTTGGGGGAATCCCGGACTCAGGATGACGCCAGACGACTCAGGCCTCTCCTCATTGGCAGGACACTGGGCTGCAAGTGGAATAAGAAAACAAGTGATTATGATGATGTACAATTATTCGTTTAGATTACTACTATTGAAAGGTATCCACCAAAGTCTCATGTCATTTGCTGAATAAGAAAACAACAGTGAAGTGAAAGCCGAAAGCCCAACTGGGAAACCCCAATTCCCACTGTCATTGAGACACAGCACTCCACAGCACACAAGTGAACACTGCACACGACGAAATTGCATTTATGTCTCAACCGTGCGAAGGGGCAGCCCCCCAATGGTGCCCGAAAGGGAGCAGTGCGGCGGGACGGTATCATGCTCAGGGTACCTTAGTCATGGAGGAAAATGGGGGAGAGCACTGCCTAATTACTCCCGCCACCAACCTGGCGGGTCGGGAGTCGAACCGGCAATCTTTGGCATACACGTCTGACACCCTAACCGCTTACCCATGACTGCCCCCCTGTAGAGATGATGATGTACAATTA
>NC_085880.1:43885785-43900785 GCF_034702125.1 Engraulis encrasicolus | reverse complement strand
CTTCCTGTCACCATCTTCAACTGTCCTGTCAAATAAAGGCATAAAAGCCCCTAAAAATATATATTAAAAATATATATTGCTAGATTTTCTATGAATAGTTTGTCTGCTAATATAATCGACAAAGCAGCAAATACATCTGTTAACCATACAAGTACCTTTGGTCTGTAACCCCTCTTCTGTACCTCCATGACCCCCTCCAGGGGTCTTGACCCCCAGTTTGGGAACCGCTGCATTGTAAAGTAAAGGAGTGTGATTTAGACTTACCCTCGCACGTGGGAGGTGGACCTTCAAACTGCAGGTGAGAGTTAAGCTTGCAGGACAGCTCGTCCGAGCCCACCAGCGTGAACCCTGGGAGACAGTGGTACTTTACCACGTCACCTGCAACACATTGGGAAGAGCGGGGCAATGTGAAGTGAGGCACACTGCTGGAAAGAAATGCTTAAGGCTAAATGCTTTCCTGTCATAGTTGGTAGAATACAATTGACTTTAAAATTGAATTTGAAGTGCACTGCTAAAAATGCTTAAAGGCTAAATTATGCTTTCGTACAGTATCATAGTTGGTGAAATACAAATTGGATACAAGATCACATCAACTTATTTTATAAAGTAGCCTACAAAAGATTAAGAAATATACTGTAAGTAAATGCAAAATGCTAAAGGCTACGTATAACCTATGTGTTCCTGTCATAGCTGTGGAATATAAATATAATGTCTTTGTTGGTGGAATATGGAGCAAGTAAACAAGCAAGTCTGTTATCTGAGATGAGGGAAACAATTGAGATACTGATTGCTGAAATTGAAACACTGATGAAATACAATGGAAATACTGATGAGAGCAATAACATTGGCCATACAGTATATTATTGCGATTGTACACCTACATGTACAGCCTGCACATTCTGCCTGTACATTCTGTTTAACCCATTGACGCCTAAGGCACCTGCAAAAAAAGGGTGCTGAATGCCTGGGCCCTTTTTAAGAAAAGCTGCCCTCAGCCTATCCTAATATCCTAATATCTCAGCTTCTGAAGCACATACAAAAATATGCACTTGTATGCACAAGTTGCATTTAAACGCTAAGATCCTCATCTTTCATTAGAATGTGTTCATTCATCTCAAACAAACAGAGATTTTTAATAAAGTTGTCTCAAATCTCATGAGCCTGAATGTTGCGTAATGCAGCTCCAGGCGCCAGGGCCAATGTTGCACAATGCAACATCAGACATCAATGGGTTAAGTTAAGACATACGGTAATTTGGAGTTTCTCTTGTTACTGCAGCGTAATCAAAGTTTGAATTTGCACTTCTACTTATTTTTTTTTTCACCATGTACGCAAGCCGCTGTGAGACAATAAGTGTCTTTGGTACAGAAAATGAGCCCTGCACCAACGAAGGGATATGAAGAACAGCAGGATATCAGCTGTTATGTTTTTTTATTCTCCTCACTTCTCCTGCACTTCATTCATTACTCTGCATCCAGAGGCGATTCTAGGGTCAGGTGGGGCCCCAAGCGAAAATGCAAAGAAATGAACATTTGAACCAAAATGGCCACTACTGTGGTAAAGTGTGGGCTGTTATTCATTATCTAGGGGCCCCAAGCGGCTGCCTGCCTTGCCTGGTGGCAAGATGCGCCTCTGTCTGCATCGGATTGTGAGAATCAAAATAAACCAGAGCCAAGATTGGATAGTTTCACACCAGGGGCGGGACTAAACATAGGGGGGGGTTGGCATGCAGGGCATTTGCCCCGGGGCCCAGAGAACTCTGTATGGATGGTGGGGGCCCTTATTGTGACCTTTGTGGGGGGGCTATATCAGTGTATTGCCCTCGGGCCCTGTGTGCAGTTGTTCCGCCACTGTTGTTTACCGCCCAGAAGGTAAGCAGCATATGGAAAAGGTGTGATGGAGATCAGGTGTGGCTTTGTTCTGGATCAATGCCAGCTTTCATTGTGCAGCTTGTGGAGTGTCGATACGAGCTACGCATCGAGCTCAGATACCACGGCATCTATAGGCAGGCCCACCGACAGGGGGAGAAAAAGGGGCATGTTTTCCCGGGCCCAGGGAGATAGGGGGCCCAGAATCGGATCAGATGACTTTGTCCTGGGCCCAGCAAAAGCTGTCAGCAGCGGCCCTGTCTATGAGCCTCTATGGATTAGGGTTTGGTCTGTATAAACAGACTACAGTATTGGTAGCTCATCTCGACAAAGCAGCCCATCCTGACAACACCAACAGCTTCAATCACAGGGAACATCCTGCACATGACGGCAGACACAGGGGTGGAGCTATAGGGAGGGTGAGCAGGGCACCTGCCCTGGGCCCTCCAGTATTCGTGGTGGGGGACCTATTGTATTGTGAGCTTGGCAACTTGTATAGGGGGCCCTATAAGTGTCTTGCCCTGGGGCCCTGTGTGTGTGCAATTGTTCCGACACATACCTATTTCATAATCTTCATCCTACACGTGACGGCAGACACAGGGGCGGCGCTATAGGGGGAGCGAGCAGGGCAATTGCCCCGGGGCCCGGGGCCCTCCCATATTGATGGTGGGGGCCCTATTATGGCCTTATGGGGGGCCCTATCAGTGTCTTGCCCTGGGGTCCTGTGTGCAATTGTTCCGCCACTGGGCAGACACATACCTATTTCATAATCTTCATCTTCGTAAAAGACGTCCGCATGCTCGACAGGGGGAGGAGAAGGACATTTCTTGAGACGGTAAGCTGTTGGGAGCATTAAAATCGGGTGACAAAAACATTCATCATCACACATTGAAAAGGAGAGAGCACAATGTGCATGGTATTTTGTGTGTGTGTGTCGGTGTGTTTGTGTGTGTGTGTGTGTGTGTGTGTGTGTGTGTGTGTGTGTGTGTGTGTGTGTGTGTGTGTGTGTGTGTGTGTGTGTGTGTGTGTGTGTGTGTGTGTGTGTGTGTGTGTGTGTGTGTGTGTGTGTGTGTGTGTGTGTGTGTGTGCGTGTGTGCAAAATATTGTTATATTTCTCTGTGAAAATAGCTATGTTTTCAAAATACTGTACAATATTTCAGCTATAAATACAGTGCATTATACTCTGAGTAAGAGTCAGTGCATTATGATAAGCACCTAAAAAGCATTTACAAAATACAGCCACAATTTGTTTTGTACGGTAATATACTGTAAAACTGGGGCATGGGCATCATACGAAACCACTAGCATTACAGTAGGCCTACGCCTGTACTGGCACCATTCATTCACACACATATAGTACTGTATATACCGTAGCATACAGTAAATGTTCAGGCTATTCATGGGTAAAACTTTCCTTGAGAGTAAAAGAGTACTTTCTATCAAACAGAAAATAATCCTCACCAGAATTCTGAAAAGGCATGAAATAACAGTGTCATGGTGTTTCTTTTTCATAACAGTGCACATGTTTTAAACACAAGATAAATTTCACATTTCAAGTGTATTTTTCACAAGCAGGTTTGTTGAAGCATGCATTGCATTTATTTCGTTTTTATCTTTTTTTTTTTGAAAGAGGTGGAGGAGGAGGAGGAGGAGGAGGAGGAGGAGGAGGAGGAGACGGGAGCCTCAACCTTTTTTCATTTTTCATTTGGAGACTAAACTAACCATGAAAATTGAGGACGAAGAGGCCACTGGTGGAGAAGTCGCTGTGGAACTTGATAAGGACCTGATTGAAAGAACTGTAGGCCGACTCCAGAGCCGTGTTGCCGCTGAAAATCCCCAACTGAGGGAAGCTCTGGTCCGGGCCATCCCTGGATGGTGGAATGAACAATGCAATACAAAAGGCATCGCCAGTCAGACATTGAAAATGCATTACAACGTACGGCTGGTAGGAACTCACAAGAAGAAGGCATTAAACAAAGCAATAAGGGCCAACATTTCACCGTGGGTTTGGGGTGGGGGGGAATTGATTTACTCTCTACTCTCAAACCCAGAGCAGGATTTCTGCTGACTTTCATATGAGGCCATTATAATAGTGTTGAATGAAAACAGCTAAACTGATGACTTTGACTACTCGACTCTTTTAATGGGTTTTTGAGAGATTAATAACGTATATTACTCTGAGAGGGGAAGATTATGTGTATTTTCCCATCGCTTCACACATTTCTCATCCGTTTAAGCAAAGGGTAGTTTCTACCATGAAAACAGCTTATTTTTACACTTCACTACACTACACTGAGCTCTCTCCAATTCAGAAGAAGAGGTGTGACAACCAATGGTCTAGTATTCCCTTTACTTCCAAATGATTTAAAAGAATACATCATACAGTGAGAGGTCAGCACGCAGCAGCATAGACGTGAGCATTGCTAACAAATCTCTGGTGTATTTTCTACATACCACACAGCGATGTAGTCGGTGACAGGCTCCGTCTCCAGCTGCGAGAAGTTGATGTAGACCCCGTGGCCGTGTGGAACGGTAATGAACCAGGTGCAGTCCTGAGAGTCCGGGTAGTGATTTGGAAACCCAGGGGAGAAGATGGTGCCGTTTATGGCTGTGACGTTGTAGCCACAAGGAGCTGCAAAAAGAAGCAAAAGAATAGGCGTGAGGGACAAAAAAAATATTGTAGAATAGAATAGAATAGAATAGAATAGAAAAGAAAGTAATGGAGTAGAATATAATAGAACGGAATAGAATAGAATAGAATAAAATAGAACAAAATGGAATAGAATAGAACTTAATGGAATACAATATAATAATAACAGAGAAATAGATGTTAACCTCATTCACAACGTCTTCCTTTACCCGTTACCCTGGACATGATGGGTACAACTTTGAAACACTACACTTCACTTGTGTGTAGGTTGCCAAAAGGTAAAGGGGCACTAGCAAGGTCTGTCACAGCCGTGTTGATGTTTATTTGTTAATCTGATGCAGACAAGCCCGTGGAAAATCCTACCAGCGGAAAGAAGTTCCGGCTGAGTGAGAAAGGGCTCCAAAGATAATGTGAGGTGCAGAGGCGGACTTTCCATTAGGCAAATCTAGGCAATTGCCTAGGGCCCCGACCAAATCTGTCCTCCATAGGGGCCCCATCAGTCGCAGTAGGCGCATACAAAAAAAAAGGCTCCGTCTTAATTTGTCACTTATGTAAAGTAATCGAAGATATATATGAGAAAAAAAAACACTAAAATAAACACTAAAACACAGAATTTTATGTCTATATAATGACTTTTAAGGGCCGTATGTTTATATTTCGCCTAGGGCCCCAAAATTGCTATATCCGCTCCTGGTGAGGTGGGTATTGATCGATTCAGGGCCCAGATTTTTTTTCTCTTCCCCTTCACACAACAGTGCTTACACACTGCTGATCAAGGTGGCCGTTTAGCACAGGTCCCAGTTGCACATCTTCACTAGTTTTCTTTAAAAGAGTGAGAATTAAAAGGCCAGTCGCAGAAAAACAACCGGCTACACACCACAGACCCCCTCTGGAATAAAGACTCGGGCGAGAAGCTAGCTTCTAAGACCTGCCTAAAATCAAGAAGTAAAGTACAATAAAACAGAGGACAGTAAATAGCTCTATCCGCTTCTTATTTGAAATGTATTTCAAACTAGATTGACCGTTCATTGAGATTGGTTTCAGCTAGGTGTTCAATCACCATGTTATGTTCCATTTTTATACTGTTTGTATCTCAAGATCTATCATTCAGATGGTTCCCCTAATCCCCTATAGTGCGTCCTCTGTTCTCCTGCCTGGAGGCGTGATGTCATTGAGGGCATCTCTATACTACATGAAGAGGTGAGATGAGGAGGAGGGAGGCAGGAGGCAGTGGAAGCAGGTCTGTAGCACGTGGTGATTTATTCCTCTATCATCCCCTCGTTTCTTCTTTTCCCTCCAAGGGAGGAGGAGGGGCAAGAACAGAGGAGACAAGGACATGATATTGGACATGGCTGGACTGGTCACCTGGCATAGAGGGCATTTTCCTGGTGGTGGGCTGACAGTCCTCAGGGGCTGGTACTTTTTGTTTTTTTCCTGTTTTTTTTTTTCTTCCCCCTTAGAATAATGCCCCAACATTAAGATACAGCAGCCCATTGATCCACCTTTAATATAGACAATGTACTGAGCTGGTCACAATATTGTAGAAAAGTAGGGGGCTGTGAGCGGGGTTGGTCTTCACCAAAAATGGCAAACCGTTATTTTTTTTTTTTGTACCCCAGTCCAGCCCTGAGATTGTATGATTCATGAAATGGAATGTACGCGTGCCGCATTCCAGTTCTTTTTGTATTGTCTGTGTTCCCTTACCTTCACAGCGTGGGAAGGGATGATTCCATTTCCGGTTGATTCCATGTTGACATGTGAGCACGGGGTGGCCAACCAAGACATACCCTGGGAAACACTCAAAGGTGATGGACTGTCCTGCATTGTAGTCATTGCTGATGATGTATCCATTGGGGAACTTGGGCGGGTCTTGGCAATTGTGCAGCTCATACGCTGTGCAAAAAAAGAAACAAAAGAGAGAGAGAGAGAAAGAGAAAGAGAAAGAGAGAGAGAGAGATTAACAGTTTCAAATATAGTCAGACAATGAGGATGGCAGCCCCAGACAGCCAAGAGATAAAACTTCATGAAGACTTATGTGCCCAGTGCCGGTATCAGTTCCTTTTAGACGGGGGGGAAGTTCTGCAACAAAAAAAAGAGAGAGGCCTGTATCTTTACATGTTGCATTAACTTTGAAGGTAATTCATCTTTTATTCATCAGGTGGGACACACAATGGGCAAGCAGCTCACTATCCAGACCTACCCTGGCTGGCAAAAAGAAAAGTGCTGGCAGGAAGAAAAAAGGAGAATGAGAAACACTGAGGAGGAACTGCTGGGACCTTGCCAGTCAGAATGACATAGTTTCTTAACACTTTCTCTTTTTCCAGAATGTTTATCACTTCAGATAACTTTTTTTTCATTTTATTAAGTTGACGACAGGTTTGTGTTCCTGTATGAATTGGTTACTTTTTGTGAAATGTCACGAAGAAATTCCCCAACACAATGAAACGATCAAAATGATTTGTCAAAGCCTTGTGGGGCACTCCCTGAAATGACAAAACTAACTTAACTGACAAATTATTAATGGCCATGCGTTAGGTTGTTTCTCATTGGCATGGCAGAAATAAAGTGTGGAAGTAGAAGGTGAAAAATACCCAAAGGGGCGAAAAAGAGAAAGAGACACAATACAAGGCGGAGGCAAACAATAGCCTATGGAATGGATGTCCAGTCATTCCACTGCGTTAATGCACCAATATAGCGTGAGTCATTCCGGACGGAGTCATTCTCACAATACTGTGGAGAATATAAAAAGATAGAAAAATAATAAAATCCATAGGTGAGGTGAGCAAGCCAAGCTTACGGAGGAGATGCAGTGGCACGGCTGAGTAAATGACACAGGACTCATGTGTCCAGACTCAGTGCTCTGCTCTGTACCGTAGCGTACCGTACGGGGCCGCTTGATTGATTTCTGCTGTAATTAGGCCACATTCATTATTCCCCACGCTAATCCTCACTCACATTAAATTTGACAATCAAACGGAGATAAGCCATATTTAACAATCACCAGGTTCAGGGTCAATTTTGCCGGGGTAAGCTTTGAGTCACCCCCAGTAAAGCCCGAAATAATGAAATTTTCTCTCACATTTTATTGACCCAGTTGGTTGGTGGAGTTAGGCTGAAAAGACTCCAGCCGGGCGGGTGTTGCCAGGGCAGTATCATTTCCCCAACAGGTTTATGGCTCCACCATCATTAGAGGAAAGAAAAGACTCATTCCCAGCAGTGCTATTCCTTTTCAGTTACCACAGTTGTGGTAAAGCAAAATCCAATGCCTCAGGGAAGCATGCTGTGAGCTTCTTATATAAGACACCTCAACCAGGACTCAAACGCAGGAAATGGTAGAAATGGTAACATAATGAGCAATGGCGACTCTCCCATTGAGAAAAGGGACGAAGGTCCTCCCACAAAATAATAAAGACAGAACATCCAGCAGGAATGACAGAAAATAAATCATACATATCATACTCATATAGTATTTGGTAGGTATTTAGGAATGAAAACACATACTTTAGCGCTTCTAAATCTTTGACCACCAGTAAAGCCCGAAGTAATGACATTTTCTCTCACATTTTATTGACCCAGTTGGTTGGTGGAGTTAGGCTGAAAAGACTCCAGCCGGGCGGGTGTTGCCAGGGCAGTATCATTTCCCCAACAGGTTTATGGCTCCACCATCATTAGAGGAAAGAAAAGACTCATTCCCAGCAGCGCTATTCCTTTTCAGTTACCACAGTTGTGGTAAAGCAAAATCCAATGCCTCAGGGAAACATGCTGTGAGCTTCTTATATAAGACACCTCAACCAGGACTCAAACGCAGGAAATGGTAGAAATGGTAACATAATGAGCAATGGCGACTCTCCCATTGAGAAAAGGGACGAAGGTCCTCCCTCAAAATAATAAAGACAGAACATCCAGCAGGAATGACAGAAAATAAATCATACATATCATACTCATATAGTATTTGGTAGGTATTTAGGAATGAAAACACATACTTTAGCGCTTCTAAATCTTTGACCACCAGTAAAGCCCGAAGTAATGACATTTTCTCTCACATTTTATTGACCCAGTTGGTTGGTGGAGTTAGGCTGAAAAGACTCCAGCCGGGCGGGTGTTGCCAGGGCAGTATCATTTCCCCAACAGGTTTATGGCTCCACCATCATTAGAGGAAAGAAAAGACTCATTCCCAGCAGCACTATTTCTTTTCAGTTACCACAGTTGTGGTAAAGCAAAATCCAATGCCTCAGGGAAACATGCTGTGAGCTTCTTATATAAGACACCTCAACCAGGACTCAAACGCAGGAAATGGTAGAAATGGTAACATAATGAGCAATGGCGACTCTCCCATTGAGAAAAGGGACGAAGGTCCTCCCACAAAATAATAAAGACAGAACATCCAGCAGGAATGACAGAAAATAAATCATACATATCATACTCATATAGTATTTGGTAGGTATTTAGCAATGAAAACACATACTTTAGCGCTTCTAAATCTTTGACCACCAGTAAAGCCCGAAGTAATGACATTTTCTCTCACATTTTATTGACCCAGTTGGTTGGTGGAGTTAGGCTGAAAAGACTCCAGCCGGGCGGGTGTTGCCAGGGCAGTATCATTTCCCCAACAGGTTTATGGCTCCACCATCATTAGAGGAAAGAAAAGACTCATTCCCAGCAGCACTATTTCTTTTCAGTTACCACAGTTGTGGTAAAGCAAAATCCAATGTATCAAGGAAACATACTGTACTGTAAGCCTTTCATATAAGAAACCTCAACCAGGACTCAAACGCAGGAAATTGTAGATATAGTAAACTAATGGTGACTCTCCCATTGAGGAAAGTCCTCCCTCAAAATAATGAAGATAGAACTTCCAGCAGAAATTGCAGAAAATAAATCATATTTATCACATACTTGTTGTTATTTGATAGAGTATTTAGAGATTAAAAAAACATACACTTTAGCACGTCTGAATCACATAAAGGACTGTGGAGGACCGTCCTTCCTTTCACCCACATGGATGGGAGAAAAAGGTCATGAACTCACCTTTGTATGTTAACTTGAAGCCTTGTTGGTTCTGGGAGTGGTCGGTATAAAAATGGATGACGATCTCGTGTGTGGTGCTGAGGAGATCAGGTGGCAGCTGAGTTCCGCTGAACTGGCCAATCAGGGAGCTGCTGTGCTGAGGGCCGTTGCGCACCTCTAAAAAATCGTGATTGACCTCGGTGGTGAAGTTGAGGAACTGGATCAGAGCCCCTGTTAAGAGAAGAGGAGGTGCAAGAAGAGGAAACAGAGGGGTGTCACATTCCTACACAGTCTCACCCCAAGTACTGTATTGATTGTTGACAGAATGTGCAACGCAGTCTCACCCCAAGTAGTCAATATCTGAGTACCTTTGACCAGACTGCAATTTTTGACGTCTTGGGTATTCCTTCCACGTCACATTTTGACTATGTCCTCAAAGGCGCCCCCTTGTGGAAGCATAACGTCATTGAGGTTAGGTTTAGGAATAGGTTTAGGGTTAGGCCACATAGTCAAAATGTGACGTGGAAGGAATACCCAAGACGTCAAAAATTGCAGTCTGGTCCAAGGTAGTCAGAAATTGACTACTTGGGGTGAGACTGCGTTGCACATTCTGTCAACAATCAGTACATGGGTCGGTGTAGCCTGATTATCATTGACGTTCAAATCTCTTCGAGACTTGGTCTGACTAAGAGCATAAGAATTAACGTTTCCCAAACGGCGTGGTTGACCCGCCTCCCTTGGTATGCTTATATCTGTTTGGTTACCAACAAAGTGGGAGGAGTTCCCGTAAAAAAAAATGTTCTTGACCTGACTAGTTGCAACGCTGAAAGTGTTGCGTCACCAGGAGTGCACAGCCTGGCTAGGTCAGTGGTGTTTTAGCAGCAGCACACGTCAGGGCGGCGCAACGACAGCCCGTGCCACTATTGTATGGATTTTTTCTGTTTGTTAGTTTTTGGTGGACTATCTAAGAAGCATATTCATTGCAACATATCAACCACCAATGACTAATTAATTTGTGGGCATTAGAGGCGGTTGCGCCATCTGACGTCTGAGTACAAAATAATTTTTTTGACCCATATGCAGTGCACATCAGAACTCCTGTGGAAACAGGCTCAGAAGTGTGTCACGTGTGTACAATCAATCGATTAATACATACAGCACATACATAGTCCATATAAATAAATAAACACTTCAAACTGACAGTGACAACATGTTTTGGATGTAAGCACAGTATTTTGGTGCACTAATTACGTGTTCCCATCTCAAAAACCGTCTGTTTACACTCAGTTTGACAGCTGAGTGATGTGAAGAACATGCAACTACATACAATATTAATGATTTGCTTCTCATGATCTACAGCAGCAAAAGGATTTTCCCAGCAACACACGATATACAGTAGACCAGTCGGCATTTTATGGTTTGATGATTTTTCTTATTTTATTTATTTTATTTATTTATGATGTGGTTTTTATCTAATTTTAACGTAATTTGAATCGAGCAAATTGCGCTAGTTCTGGCAGACCACGTAGTCAACACGCCCATCGCTCATTGGTTGTCACCGACCCAACCCATACAGATGTCCACAAATGATCTGCACCTTGGTTAATAAGCTGCTGCTTGCAATTGGATGCTGGCATTTGGGGCGCCTCTTTTAAACCACCAGATTTTGTGTTGCTGCCACTGCTCTTTTTGCTGCTCGCTTTGCTCCCACCACCCCCCCTGCTCCACCAAATGGTCATTGCTAAACAATGTCATATTGTTGTCATTGTTGCTTGCTCTGTTCTAGGGGGTATGTAGTCTTTCCAGCTAAATGGAAGGCACTGCACCTGAGGATACTGCTGTTCCCTGTCTTGGCTTCCATGGAGCTCATAGAAAAGCTGGGAACTTCCTCCGAACAGAGCCATACTGCCAAATACAAATTACTTGCACTCAGAAATAAAGCCTCTGGAATTTATCTCTGTTTTCCGTCACATTTTTGACTAGAGTGGTTCTGACAGAAATGTATTTATGGTCATTTTAACCTTTTACTGAGCACTGCACTTAATGTCTGTCCTGTGTGATATATGTTGTTGTTGTCTATATGTGCTTACTGTATGTCTTGCTGCACACTTAATCGCCCCTTCTGGGGACAATAAAGTTGAAAAGTTGAAAGTTGAAGTTGAAGACCTACAGGCCACATACAGGACTGCATCCTAGGAAAATGAAGTGACAGTGAAAGCCTGATTGGGAAACTCCATCTCCCATTGTCATTGTAATTGTGACACAGCACTCCACAGCACACAAGTGAACAATGCACACGGGACACAGCGAAATTTATGCATATGCATTATGCATTTGCATTTATGCCTCACCCGTGCAAGGAGGAAGCCCCCAAAGGCGCCCCAAGGGAGCAGTGCAGCAGGACGGTACCATGCTCAGGATGCCTCAGTCATGGAGGAGGATGGGGGAGAGCACTGGTCAATTACTCCCCCCACCAACCTGGCGGGTCAGGAGTCGAACCGGCAACCTTTGGGTTACAAGTCTGACGCCCTAACTGCTTACCCATGACTACCCATGAGCTGCAGTGGTGGGAGTTTTAATTCCTCCGTGGATAATAAAGTTTGAATGAGTTTTCCTGCCATGAAAATAGTCATCATGTGCTGGCCTCAAGTTTGTTTTTGTGTTTTGAACAATGAGGAGCAAAAAAATCTGAATGTGGTTAAGAGTAAATGCTAATGGATTTTGCGTGTTACACAATACAAAACATGATCTCTTCTCCCTGTGCATAAGCTGGTTTGATAAGGCAGAAAATTGGTTTTGGATTTGATGCTGGTGTTTTGTTTTTGTCTGTGTAGTTGTTGTTGGCAATGTTTTTTTGTTTTTCTAGTTGTTGATGCTCAAAATTGAGTATGTTATGTCTGTGGCGCAGGACAGGTGTGAATAACTTTCTGAATGGCTTACACAAAGCTGTGTTGTGGTCTTACCCAAACGTATTTGTTTCTACTATTTGCCGAAAAAAACACATTTTGAATATATTTATTATCATATCTCTTTATACAGGTAAGTGTTCTCCTGCTTTGCCTGCAGCACCTCCGCTGGTGCCTTATTTGCTAGCTGCAGTGTCATCATCTGGGGACCACTGTTCTTAGATGTTTCGCCCCTTAGATGTTTCGCCCATTGAATATAGCTAAGTTTTAACTGTCGGGAAGTATTCCAAGAAGCTGTGAGACCGAACTGCACCTTGATTTACAGGGAGGTGCTAATGGGCATACACTACCACAGTGTTTCTCAACAGGGGTGCCGGGGCACCCTGGGGTGCCATGGGCCCCCTTCAGGGGTGCCACGGAAACATGGCTGATAAATAAAATGATGTAATATAATACACATTTGTCTAAATTGATAAGTTAATGCTAGTCAGTGGAATCTTTCATCTGCCATTCATGCACAATAACGTAAATATAGGTCGCCCCAGTCAGCTGCAACTTCTAACGTAGGTCGTGTGACGTTACTTTTGTAAGCTTGTGTGGTATCGGATGCGATGCCATGTTACGGCTTGCTGGTTTGGGGTGTCTTGAAATTTTTCATGAATTGAAAGGGTGCCTCGCCTTAAAAAAACGTTGAGAAACACTTCCTTGAAGTGTTCTGATTGGTTAAAACTAGTTGTGAACATCCTTGTCCTGTGGTTATTTTAGGCCGAGGGGAGACCCCCCTGTGGAGACGCTACATTGAAGGTGCATTGTGTAGGGTGGTGGCCAGAGGAGGTATTTCAATTACTGTATGCTGCTCATTCAAACTGTGATGTCTACTACCAAATTTGATCTTTTCATGAATATTTGCCTACTAATGAACTAATATTTACGAGCATGACTCAAGTACAGTAAGTTTTGCAGCTAAAAATGTCTATTTCTGTAAATTCAAAATGGCGGACAATGGAGAAGATCACCCTTTTCATGTATGATCATTAATGAGTCATAATGAATACTTAGAATTTGAAAGAGGTGGTAGGTATTCATGATAAATGTAACAATTGTGAATGGGCAGCATGAATTCTAGAAATAAACTGCTAAAAATATTACACAGTGCACCTTTAAGCAGTGTAGCATGCTACACGGATCCATTGACTTTCACTAGCTTAGCAACATGCTCCCTCTTTTAACTTGTCTTACAGCAAGACAACGGCTTACATGAAAAATAAGACACTTTACCACCTCACCTTTATAAACCCCAGCCAACGATTTTAACTGTATTAAGTCCCAAAATAGTGGCATACCCCTTTAAAGGAAAATGAGGAGGAAGAAGATGAAGAATCTCCTCTGATGCCTCAATCGTCTACTAGAATGGTGATACATCATGGTACTCCAGCTCGCAGTCATTACACAAATCGCATGATGTAATTTACGGAGGGAAATCTTATTAGCCTTGTGAAGGGACGACTCATGAAAGACAATATTACCACTCCAATTATAGTACATCTCACATAGTATCACGGATGGCCATAGGCATTTAACTAAGTGTGATCAAGCAGGTTTCATTCTGAATTCAAAACAGAGTTACAGTAGAATCGCCTGCCTATTAGTTCAAAGGCATGGTTGACTACCCTGCAGTACACTTGCCACGTCACCTGTAGGTCAGCTGTCAAGTATTAAATTGACTCCGACACATTATTCAAAATCATGTCTCATCTGAAAAATTACAGTTTTTCATAAGAAGATGCTTATACAACTCATTATGAAAGCTCCTTTGAATGTTGGAAAGGAACTCTTGATTGAACTCAGAGAGCCTGTAATGTCCCAGGACCTGAGTCAAAGAGGTGAGTGTCTCGCGTAATAGCCAAATGATCTTGGTTGAGATTTCAACAAAGGGCTGGTAATCTGGCATACAGGGCATTTCCCGATGGGCAGACAGTCATCAGGGGCTGATTTTTTTCTTCTTCTTTTGAAATTTTACCTTAGAGACCGGGCCACAAATTTCCCGGAGGGCCCACGAGGGTGAGGGGCCCACTGGGAAATGCCCACTATGACAGATGGCCAGTGGAGCCCTGCAACCTTAAAGGGGTAAGCGGGAGTATGTAGCTAAGGTAGTGAAAGTCAATGGATCACTGTACCTGTAGCATGTAGCATGCTACACGGATCCATTGACTTTCACTAGCTTAGCGACATGCTCCCTCTTTTAACTTGTCTTAAAGCAAGACAACGGCTTACATGAAAAATAAGACACTTTACCACCTTTATAAACCCTGGCCAATTGGAATAAGCCCCAAAATAGTGGCATACCCCTTTAATGCCTGGGCTGGTCCAGTCCAGTCCAGTCCAGCTCTGCAACCTTACCATATCCCACGGGCAGTAATATTCTCCAAGTGCAGTCCAGATTCCCCGGATAATTTCCTGGAAACCCAGGGCTTAGAACCACACCGGCCAGATCATACAGGGTGCCGCCACATTTCGCTGAAATGAAAAAAAAAAGAAAAAGAAGAAGAGAAAGAAGAAGAAAAAAAAG
>NC_085880.1:43878285-43880785 GCF_034702125.1 Engraulis encrasicolus | reverse complement strand
AATCCCAGCAGAAAGCCGGGAACAGAAGAGAAGAGAGGAGAGGAGAGGAGAGGAGAGCTCCCAGAGAGAGAGAGGGCAGTCCTCCAGCGGGGCCAGGCGCGTCATTACTGTAGGGCACAGCACAGTGCTGCTGCTGATGCTGATGCTGATGCTGATGCTGGGGAAAGCAAAACTAAGTTTGGAAAGACGCCCAGCAGGGGCGGAGCACTGGTATTGGGACAGGGGGGGGGCGGGAGATGTGTCAGAGGTTTTGGGCCCACGAAATATCGTAGAATGGGGCCCCTACAAGATGTTTGGCAATCGAAAGCCACTGCCAGGGGGCCCCCAAGTGGTGAGGCCCGGGGTTCCTGGCCCCTATGCCCCCCCCCTCTGCTCCACCCCTGCCGCCCAGTGAACAACTAGACACAACCTGATATTTGTTTTCATAGAATAGCCTTTCTCCCCACCCCCCCCCTGGAAAATGAAAACTGGTATAATGCAACAGACCAGAGGGAGAAGGCTCCTCGACAGAGATAGACTAATGCAAGGACATTCATCTAGAGGTCGTAGAAGGATGCTGTAATTGTTCAAAACATTCGTTTTTATGTCTTTTTTATGAATTCGATACAAAAATATTGCACATACAAATAGTGGAGATATACTACCCTTCCTATAGACGCTGTGTCATTCATTGTTTTGGTGTACCACTGCCACTCTTGCCCCAGGGGGGCCAGATGCCACAATGGTGTATGGCACGGTGGGAAGGAGAGTGATAGGCTACTAAGTTGTCCCAGTGGGCTAAACCATGCCCGAGTTTTTATTTTATTTTATTTTTGATGGAATAATCCATTTCCCGGGAAAATGCAATAATCCAACATATAGACAAGCAGACAAACCGGTTGCCTCCAGGGCCAGATTAAGATGAACTGGGGCCCCTAGGCTACAGGTTGCTGTGGGGGCCCCCCGGAAGGCTAATCTTCAGACAAATTTACATAGACAGTGTCATAATTATAAATTAGGAATTAAGTATAACACGTCTACCAATTGTATTCAACACAACAGCTCAGCTGATTTTTTCAGTATTTCTGCAATGTTTTACTTTTGGCCAATCAGGGGGCCCCTGGCAGGTAGGGGCCCCTAGGCTGCAGCCATATCTAGCCTGTGGGGGCCCCTGGCAGGTAGGGGCCCCTAGGCTGCAGCCATATCTAGCCTGTGCGTTAATCCGGCCCTGGCTGCGTCTTTGACAGAAGGTAAGGAAGGAACAGCTAGTCGCTCCCATGTGAGATGGGTAAGAAATATGACAGGATCAATTTGACTAAGGCTGCCCAAAACACAGTCATAAACCTGACAACACTGATAGTGCGCTACAGTTATTGTAACCCTGATAGAAACAAATCACACATGATAAGGCAGATAGCCTGCTACGGTATCTCTACATACATGCAGAGCCGGTTCTGACCTCTGTGGGGCCCTAAGCAAAAATATGCCAAGGGGCCCCCCTAACTATATAAAAAAAAAACAATCCCTCATTTTTTCCCGTGAGTAGGCCTATATATTTGGGCTGCCATAGGCACTACATACTCCCACAGACCCTAGGGCCAGATTACACTTCCGGCCTGATAAACTGACTCACACGTGGATATAGGCCTACATGAATGACATTATTAATATTATATGAAATTATTACCCACAAAGGTTAAACATAAAAAATGCATTGGTACCATGGGAGTCTCACAATGTGGCATACAAGTCCTTATTAGTAATCTAAAGAATTTGAAAAAAAAACCATGGTCTAACCATAAAAGTTCCCATTAATTTAGAAATGACACAAACTAGACTGGATGCCAACAAAATACATTTCCTTTAGCACAGGTGTTGCCAAAGAGTAGCCTAAATTAGATATTGGAGGCTAGGCTTGCACATCTTAAGACATAATACAAGGCTTGCACATGCAAGACGTGGTGGTAATGTGAAAGTAGGTGAGCAAGTGAATAGCCTACACTGCGCGCCCTCGCCAAAGTCTTCTCTGGCCAGGAGGAGTAAAATGAACAGGTTGCATTTCTCCTCACAAAGTTAACGTTCCAAGCCGAGTTTAGCATTTATTGCTGTTAATTCGCTGTTAAACGTTTGTTGATCACTCTCCATCTCCCTCTGCAAGCGGGGCTGGTGCACGATACCCACACACGACTTTCATTGTTTTGGCGAGCTCATTAGAAAAGCCGACTTGATGATGGACTAGGCTACTGACAAAATTATTCAATACAATTTTCGGGAGATAGACAGATCATAATCGCAGCTTTCAGTCGCGCACACACATCCAAACACACAGACGCGCGACCCGTCCCTTTCCTCTCCTCTCCTCCGGGAGGGCGCAAGCACACGCACGCACGCACACACACACACACACACACACACACACACACACGGCACCCCTCTATCTCATACTCTCCAGCGTTGATTCGATTGCACTCACGTATCGTCGGCTAGAAGTCAGCTGATGTTTCTCAACTAGGCAGCTACT
>NC_085880.1:43868285-43873285 GCF_034702125.1 Engraulis encrasicolus | reverse complement strand
AAAGAAGGTGGTGGAGAGAAAAAAAAGTAGTAGCAAGCGTTTTTTTTTCTCCTAATTCCGTACATGGCAGGAAGACATCGATGAGTAGGCAAAGCATATGTAAACGCCAAGAAACGAGAAAAGAAAAGAAAACGAGGCAAAATGTAATACTATGCAGTGTGTGAGTGTGGGTGGGTCCTGGCTCACTCACGTTGAGGAGACGGTCCACTAAGGAAAGTATAAATAACATGCAAATTGTAATTGACTTAATATTCAGTAAACTGTAATTAATCCCGCACAGCACAGCGTGATGTGGTATGAAAAGGAGAACGGCAGTGAAGGCAGCACAAAACATATCTGACAGCTCAATTAAGGGAATTCTACTAATGGATTTGTGACCAAAGGATAAATGAAATGAGTGATTGTGATGGCTGAGGGCACGGTGGTGGTTGGTGGGGGCCCACCAAGAAGGCTTTAGAAGGAAGAAGAAGGATAGCTTTGCATCCTAATGAATCCTCATATACAATGCAGCTCTGACAGCAGCAGGCCACATCTCGCCAGACACTCATTCGCTGACTCCCTTTAAAGCTCACTTTGAAGAGAAGAGGGAAAAAAAATATGAAGCTCACGTAAAATGAAAATGTTAAGAAAAGGTAACCGAAAATGATCATCTCCTCGTCCTCGAGAAGAGGGAGGGTTGCAGAAGGATCGTAAAAACACATCACGTACACCTAGGGTCTACTTTTTTTTCCCCACTTCATCAAGATGAGTCGCATCAGCGTTTAATGTCTTTAGCTCTTTGAGGTCTGTTGGCAAAGAGCAGGAGTGAAACAATCATATTCAGCCAGGGGTTCGCTTCGCAGCACACAAAATTTGCCTTAAACCACCACACAGCTCCCTAGCGGTGTGACCTTTTAGTCAGCGGGCTGCCATGGCATGGAGGCTCTCTGGAGTTCCTTATAAGCTTGTTGAAAAGCATGGCTCTAGGCCCGGCCGCAGCGCAGCACAGCACAGCACACAGCAGCACTCCATTGGGAAGCACAAAAAAGGTTAAACCTACTCTCTCTCTCTCTGAGGAGGAGGAAGGATCTCTCTCTCGGCTAGCTGGAATACCCCGTTGTGAGATTATTTTTTCACTTCAGTTTAGCGCTCCTGAAGGAGATGTTTTTTTTTTTTGGTGACTTCCACTCGCTCCGCAACAAGGCTGATTTTCCAAAGCGCTCCATCTCTCTTGGCTGTGTCAGTGTGTCTCACTGTGCCGTTCTCTGAGTGACATTCAAAGAAACTGCTGCGACTTTCTCAAAAGTCACTCTTAGGGGTTGAGAGTAATGTCTCCAGTTGACAAATGAGGAAAATTATGTCAAACGTCAGTTTGAACTTTTCACAGTCTGAAATGTCTCTTCTTCATGAATATCAAACAAGAAAACTCAGAATAGATAGTTACATAACATTCCGAGAGACATAACACAGAATAGAGAGCAGAAAACAAGCAGAGTTTGCAGAGACTGAAAAAAAGAACAACTAAATTTTAAGTGGCAATTGCAGCTAATACTTTGCACTGTGATTTATATTACTAAGAGATGGTATCTTAGACTTTCCTGTCTGTTTTTTTTTCTACAGTTTGCAGCCTCCACTGTGCAGTCTAGCACATATAACACATCCGTACCGTACTACAGGTACTCCAGCCCTCGCCTGAATAAAAATAAACTTTTATGGCTGGCAAGTTTAGAAAGTTGGCTTCTTGTCAGCACTGCAGGAGCGGTGCCAAAGGGCTGCTGGGCTCAGCTGTAGTGTCTTGGCACCGGGCCAGCCTGGACTCCCTGATAAGAACTGTAATGCTTCCTCTGTTTCCTTAGTAGTTAGACATCGCTTAACGGGAGCAGCCTTGCCATATTACTGTACGTGCAAAACGCAATACGCACATGAAACTGATATGAGAAAAAAAAATGGAATGTCTATAATATAATGTCTATAATATAAAAGCACTCGACTGTCTGTGAGGGTGCGAGGGAGTTTCTGTTCTGCCCGCAATAGCGATGATATTAAACTAGGCTTTTTGTAATTAAAAGACCATACAGCTGTTTCGTCTCGGGAGCCATCTTGCAGTAATTAATTTGGATGAAATAAAATGAAGTCGGCTGCCAGATACATCCCAAAAGGTCTCTGTGCATTGACTGAAACATAAAGAAGTGTCATTTATAAACTAGTTTAAGCACCCGAACGCATGCTGTGGGTCGTGGAAGACATACATATAATGTAACTGACATGTCGTCTCACAGGCTAATGTACAAAAACCAGGCGCCATTCAGCATTCTGTGAAGAATTATAGAACAAAAAAAACACTTTGCTTTCTATAGCAATGCTTTTCAGACAATGAATGTAGAAATAGTCAGTCAAGGCAAGTTTGAGATTAGGCTCCCAAAATGTCTGTCAAACACAAGAACAGGTGATGGAACGGCTAAAAAACACAGAGGGAGAGAAGGAGGGGTTGGTAGTAGAGGATGGTGGTGAGCGGAGGTGAGGGAGGCATCGAGGGTGGTTTGTTTTCAAAGCTTTGGCAAGCACTCTCTTGATTAGCACGGCTTGCATGTTGTGGCTTTGAGCACAGACCAAAACCAGACTGGGATCCGAACCAATATTTTGAAATACTGACTTAGCTGTTGATATAAAAAAAAATAAAAAATACAATCTTTTCCTCGGGGAAACTTTCTAATTACACGGCCCCGGTTCTCTCTGTTTGCGGGTGTGTACTACCCAAATTTGTTTCATTTGATGTGCCGTGTTTGTCACACGAAAAAATTTCCCACCTGAAAAGCTGCCCAATTTGGGTGCTGTCATGTCTCCGCCGTCAGAGATTTCCAGGGAATCCCAGTTGTGCTCCAGGGCGAAGCTAATGACTTGAATCTGAAAACCAAAATTAGAAAACATCGGTACATGTTGCATGCAGCGGGACATTTTCCAAATTATCTTCTGACTGCCATGACATGTTCAGGTGTTCTCTTCCATTCCCGGGTGAACAAGATCACTAATCAAAAAGACACTCTATGGTAAAAAAAAAAAAAAACTGTGACAAAATAATTTAGTTTTCATCAACATTCAACTACAGTCATTGCTTTTCCTTCTGTGGTAATCTAAAAAAAACACAATTTGTCATTCAGGGGGCTAATTAAAACATGTTTAGAACACCTTCCATTGAAATTGTGATTTCTATTGGCAATTGGAGGAGTTCAGAGTCAGAGTCAAGCTACGTCAAGCTTTTTTCCTTCGTCTGCCCTTGTTCTTTTTATCTTTTATTATTTTCTTTGAACTTGCCTGGATCCCGGCTCCTTCAGTAACGACAATCCTCCACACACAGTTGAGGCTGTTCCCATAGGGCTCCGGGAACCCAGGAGACAGGATGGTGCCGCGCCTCTCTGTCAGGTTCCTACTGCACGGAACTGGGGAGCAGAATAAGATGGGGTGAGAGAGAGAGAGAGAGAGAGAGAGAGAGAGAGAGAGAGAGAGAGAGAGAGAGAGAGATGGAAAGAGAGAGATAGAGAGAGTTAGAGAGAGAGAGAGAGAGAGAGAGAGAGAGAGAGACAGAGACAGAGACAGAGACAGCGAGACAGAGGGACAGAGAGTGAAAGAGAGAGAGAAGATGAGAGAGGGGGAGAGAGAGAGAGAGAGAGGGAGAGAGAGAGAGAGAGAGAGAGAGAGAGAGACAGAGCATGGTGAAGGGAGGAAGCAAGGGGAGTGGGAGAAACAGAACAGCGGCAGAAGAGATTGCAGTCACGCTGTGCTTGGCACACACAAATTCCCCCTTTTCTCTGCTCTTATTACCGACATGCAGGGACTGGTGGAGGTGTGATGGGCCGCAGTTCTTCTGGTTATACTGCTGGGGAAAAGAAAGCAGCCAGCGGCATGTGTGCCTGTTTCAAAAGGGTGGCCAAGGGATAAGATACGATAAAATGGAGGAGCAGAGCTGAGTCACTCCCAGGTTACCTCCAGTAGCTTAGCAGCACAGATCTCTCACACCTTTCACATCTGTCATTAAAGGGGCACAAGGTAGGATGACGCTGTTTGCGCGGTGCCCGTGGCATGCCTGTCTCAAAATCTACACCGTATAATGACAAAATGCTGTTCAAATAAACTCGCTGTGAGAATGCTTTTCATCACGGAATGCCAGCAGTTGATACAAATCTGAATATGGTATGTGAAGTGATTTTTTTGTATGAAAAGTGTTAGACACTCGACACTCGTTCGGACCGCTCTGTCAAAAAGTTGCATTTGGTGTTTTCTGACAGCGGAAGTGGTCGAGAGACTCATCGTTCACTTACTAATGATTCACACAGCCATCGGCTGAATCGGGACAGTGATTAATGAAGCTTTTAATCCTACCTGGAGCCCCTTTAACAATGCCACTACTGATAGGTGTTAGCATGCTACCAGGTTTACGGAGAATGGTTGCAAGCACCCCATGCGCACAAGACAGCCCAAAAACAAAAATAAATGTTTATCACTCTAACAAGAGCACAAGAATAACACATCATATCACATCCTGTAATATTTACACCTTCACTTCACTTAGCACTATAGCATTACATTTTTCACATTCAGTTAATACTTTCATCAAAGGTGACTTGCCGTTATTGCAGGATTATCAGTTACAGTGCCTGCAGCATTGTGTGGAGAGGTGTTTAATATTCACTTAAAGGACAAGTGCACTATTTTAAACATTAACCTTTTCTGAGTTGTCTGCAATGTTTTAGAGTCCCCGTCAAACTACACATATATAGGGCTTACCTATACAGGTGGGCATGTGGGAATATAAGGCTTACCTATACAGGCGGGGATGTTGTCATTATGGCTTACCTATACAGGTGGGGATGTGGAATGCGGGAATATAAGGCTTACCTATACAGGTGGGGATGTGGAATGCGGGAATATAAGGCTTACCTATACAGGTGGGGATGCTGTCATTATGGCTTACCTATACAGGTGGGGATGTTGTCATTATGGCTTACCTATACAGGTGGGGATGT